>NC_073691.1:21630584-21930584 GCF_029784155.1 Uranotaenia lowii | reverse complement strand
AAAAAACAATTAACACGCAATTTAGATTTACTACTTTTTTATCCAAACACCCTTTAGAAAAGACTAAAAAGACTGATTCTAACTTCAGCTCGATAGGACTTTATTCAGAGATACCTCGAAACGCTCGAAGTTTCGATTTTTTTTACCTTCAAAAATCACCAAAAACTTGCCCAAGAAAATCGGGGAAATAGAAATTTTAATTAAAGTTTTTGCGATAAAGTAAGGTAGCCAGATTTTCCAGTTTTATCCGGGTTTGTCCGGATATTTAGTACAAAATTTGGGAAATTCAGGCCCTGTACGGTAACTCGAATTTCACTGAAAAAGCCCGGGTTTTGCCCGGATTTATTCAGTTTATTTGGCAAACAAACAGAAAAAAATAACTTGTTGTAAAATAATTGTGTTGTAAAAATTTTTATTTTTGCGTCTAAAACAAAATTTTTTGAGCAAGTTTTATAAAAATAATTATGAAAGGTTTTTTGGAAGCCTGAAATACGATTTACAAATTTTTTTTTAATGTTTTTTTTTTTTGGTTTGGCGTGAGTAATTCCTGGATTTTTATCGATTTTCCCGGATTTTTTATCGACATTTTGAAGTCAAATGCCCAAATTTGCCAGGTTTTTTGATAAATTTGGTTGGCTCGGGTTCGTGCTGAAAAAATTCTGGCAACCTTAGGATATAGACATTTGAATTTAGGCAACAACATATTTTTCAAAAGGATGCATAAAAATATGATACTCTACGGTACAGTTGGAAAAATTACTTTGTCAACAAACAAGTACCGTTTGATGATGATAACTTATAATTTGGTTGAGAATTTTTTATCTGAATGCTGCTGTAACCGAACTGTGAATCTGGTAAAAAAAACTTTTATCAATCTCCCTCTAATAAATTTAAAATAGTTTTAATTCGAACTTTTATTCAAAATTCGAGTCTCAACCATAGTTTCTATTCTCTTTTTGTAGAATTCATAAGCATTGGGTTTAACTAACGAGCCTATAGTAAACAAAGAGACGAAATGTCACGATTGGAATTTTTGATTTTCTGTCAGTGTCATTCCAATCGAGCAAAACAAAGCAATCTTAAAGGCAGCCCTACAGCAGGGTTGCAAGCTCAATATTTCAAAAGGGATCAGATTGCGCCTCTTTGTTTACTATAGTTTCTTTAGGTTTAATATTTGAACATTCTCAAATAGAACCGGATTAAGTTTTAAAATCAAAATACTCTTACTCAGTTCTACAAACGATTTTCATTCCAATAGGTGCGGATTCTTGATCCAGGATAAAATACGAGTTTTAATTTAAACACTATGAAAGTTGAATGAAATATGAAAAATTAACTGAAAATATTTCCAAATTGATAATCAAATTGATAAATATGGTTATTTAATCATTTTTTTTTTTCATACCATCCTCAGTTCAAATTGACAACAACGACACCTCGGTGACGATGCTGGGAGGCGGCCTTCCGGGCAAGTTCATCCTGGACCAGATGCACTTCCACTGGGGATCTGAACACACGATAGCCGGCGTCCGTTACGCACTGGAGTTGCACCTGGTCCACCACGATGCTCGCTATGATTCTCTGGCAGAGGCTGCCGCCGTCAAAAATGCAGTTGCCGTCATCGGGGTCCTGTTCCACGTGTCCAACCAGGACAACACCCACCTGGATGTGGTTCTGGAAACCTCGAAAGACATCCGGGACGAAGCCGGCAAGGCTTCGGCCCTCAAGGGCAAACTTTCCCCGCACAATCTGCTGCCCCGGAATCGAACTTCCTTCTTCCGATACGAAGGTTCGCTGACTACGCCCACCTGTGCCGAGTCCGTCATCTGGACCGTATTCACCGAAAGCTTACCCGTTTCGCTGGATCAGGTTGAACTGTTCAAATCGATTCACGACGCTTCCGGTCACGAGCTGGTCAACAACTACCGATCCCTGCAGCCGCTGAATGCTCGAGCCTTGGTCTACACCACCGAACTGGATCCAGCTGGAGGTGATGCTTCCGTTTTCCGGATCTCGCTGGCCACCCTCATCGGAGCCATCTGCGTTTGCGTTCTGCGATTCTCTCTATAAATGTTCAAAGAGATATCTTCGTAAATAGAAAGATTTTAGAAAACTCGAGGTGCTTATAAAGCAGAAAACGTTAAAGCAATCTACAATTTACAGTCTTAAAATGAGAGATGCCTAAGTAATGCCAAACCAACTTCGAAAGTGTGATTAGAATATAACAAGAAAAAAACGAGATGCTATATTATATTTAGTGTTTAGGAGTGGCCAAGCCGCGCATCCCCCTCTTACTTATGTAGTAGAAAACCAAAAACCAAAACGAGTACAGGAAAACTTCTGCGGCAAACTCCCGCAGATGAGCAATTATCTAAGTAATAGCTAATAACTACAGAAAAAGTAACAAGCATTTAATGTTTCGAATTTTAAAAAGAACGCTCAGATTATTATCGTTAGAAGCTGCTCTGCCAAGGGTCCGATAGAGATTTATGTACACAAAGAAGTGATAATGTAAGTGTTAGAGTTTATTGTATAGTTTTAGTTTATCTTTTAAGTTTTATGGTTTAATAAACGATTGAAGAAAACTGATTGAGTGTTTCTTAATGTTTCTTCGAAACCAGAACCATTCTTTGATTATACTTAAATGATGTCATTTTTATCTTTTGTCAAGATAACAATCGAAAGGATAATTTCTCTTTAGGTTATCGAAAAAAACTTTAAGATATTTTGGAAATCGTTATCATAATTTGTTTTTCATTTAACTTAAAAACTTTTTATTAAGACAGGCAAATTTACTAATCATATCCGTTAAAACCTGAAAAATAAGATACGCTCTAGTTTGAAATTCCCATAATTTTTGGTGAGATGTTATTAAGTTGAGACTGGCTGATTTCATACTATTTTCTTTCAGTAAAAGTATATATCTAAGTATCTAGAAAATTATCCTCTGTTTACAAGCCTGACACACATTTACGATTGCGACCTTCCGAGAGTAAGGTACTTCAAAGTTGATTCGGCTTGTTTTAATGATGTTTAAATTAAGCATTTGAAAATTCACACTGGTTCCTAGAATTTAATTATTCGAACTTGAACATCTGTTTGTTATTTTGACAGTCTCTGTAAAATTATAGTGATGCTATTTTCCTCAGCTTAAAATCATTCCAATTATATAGAACTACTAACTGACCCGGTGTGCTCTGCGACACTTTCCAAAATAATTAAAATTTGTTAAAATAATTGAAGTTTAGTTTTATTTCTTAGGCAGCATTTCAAACCAAATTTCAACATAAATAAGAAGCAAACGCTGATTTAATAATGTTTTCTTTAAATTGATCTCCTAATTTATTTTTCAAGATCTGAATCTTTTATTCTGTTTTTAAGCTTCATAGAGTTTATAATGATGTCAAAATGTATGTTTTAATGATATGGACTCCCAGCCCTTTCCTTCTTCCAATGCAAGAAGTGCTCAAGAACTACTATAAAACCATTTTTATTATCTAAATGACGTAACATTTTTCTTTATTCGTCTGATAAGCTTTTAAATTATGGCAATTGTAATATGAATAAAAACTTGCCTCCTTCTTTCCGACTCCACTCAGAAATAAGGGAGGGTCTGAAATTATTCGTATGCAAACAACCACTCTTCCTTTTGCTCGATAAGTTCTCGATTAATGCCAATAAACTTGTATGGAAGCTCTGATTGATTAATAAGTCTTCAAGCCATACATAGCAATTTAAATGGAACTCGCTCGCGCAAAAGTGCAAATTAAATTCCTTTGGTTAAACATTTATATTCGACTGAATCACAGCAATTTTCACTTTTTTTGTGCTGAGGGCCCTTTTTAAGACTTTTCAAGATTTAAACTTACTAACCTTATCTGTTCATTAGCAATCGATTGATAAGCAGATTTACAAAAATTGAATGGATAAAAAAAATCTTTTCATGCTTCAACGGTGGTATGAATATTTTCTAAAAATTCTCATGTAAACACAGTTATCAAAGTTTCTTTTGCTTCTATTTCAAAAATTCAATCTAAATTCAATCAATCTTAACACTAAACGTACCGAGGTGGTCAAATGACGGTTTTTGAACATAAAATGATGATTTCGCCTTATATAACTTTTTTTCGCAAAATTAACGACAGCACTATTTATATTTTTAAAATGCAAGTATTTTTGCGTTTTAAAATTTTTTCTAAGTGTTGCGGTTTTCGAATAACGCATGTGGTATACCTATTCATACCGCGAGCGGTCAAATGACGGTTTACACTGTATTCGCTAAAACTCTCTTGTTTCTCTACCGATTTCTACATAGTTTTGAAAAGCTTATAATCAAACTCAAATATGTTTCTCAAACAATTTTCAGCTACAGTCAATAATTTTAAAGTTATTTAAAGTCCAAAAAAAATTTTATGAAAAAACATACTTCAGGAAAAAGGCTGTAAATCAGTTTTTTTGTAATCGAAAAAAAATTCACTCAGTGCCTTAGAAAGCTGAAGTTAGAAGCTATATGTTGCATATGTGGAAAAAAAATTTAAATTTTTTTTTATCATGGCTACAAAAAATGTAAAAAAGTTGTGTAAAACCCGTACTTTTCAATCAATCAACCGCCAAAGCTGTTCCTGTTACAGTATAAAAAATTTAAAAAATGAATTGGAAAGTGGACATAATTTGTCACATTTTGGCATCTTTAGATTTTTGAAATACGAAATACATAATTTATGACGACTTTTCAAAGGTAGCTGTTTTTTGAACTTTTTTATCAATTTTCTGAGACAATTCCTATATCTAAGCTCAGCTTTGAACTGGATTTTGAGTACGTTAACGTAAGGTTTAGGCAATAAAACTATATGCAAAAGATAGCTAATTTCATACCGGTAAACTAGTGGTGTAACTGCATTGGCGGTGCAATGCTTGACAAAAATATGATAAATAAAACAGTGAAGTAGTTTCTGAATTTTGAGAAGTCAGCACAAATTCTTGCTTGGCAGACGGGCGCAGTGGGTGGTAATATCTCAAAGCTATTTTACACACGAAGACGGATGAAAGGAAACGAAAAAACAAACAAGCACAGATAAACAGACAGGACACTTAGAGGAAAAATCCAAAAAATTATCGCAAGAGATTACAATGCCATCTGGTGTCGGTATTGCCTACCAATCAGTTTTATCAAAAATAAAAGGATCGAGGTAGTCTGAGATATTGTGATGTTAAAAAAAGTAAACAAACATATATTTTTTTTGGACTGAGATTTTGTCAATTTTCTTCTAAATTTGATTTTTTTTCGCGGGTGATCGAGACATCCCATTTAATTGAAGATCAGGGAACAAGAACTTGCACAACTGTTTTCAAGAAAGAGTGCCAAATGATCATTATTAACAGTGCTAGTGCTTGTGCAAGTTCTCGCTAGTTAGTTGAAACCGAGGATATTATAAACTTCATAAACGGCAGCAGCAATGTAGGAGAGGAAAACGGAGCTTCATCGTTCACAGCTAGAGTCTCTTCAACCGGCTTAATTTCAATCACAGCCGTAGCGTAATGTAAATTATTCTAATCACAATTTTATTTTCTAGGGTCATATAATGGAAATTAACAGCTAAATGGTCCGTCCTTGAGTGCGAGGGAATCCCATCGATAGATACTACATATTTGGTTTCAAGATGGTTCGAGTCGACGACCGAACCAACTAATAAAACATCGAACATTCCTCCAGCCGAAACTGATGAAGATTTATCAAATGGAACTGCTGAAATGTGAATAAACATTGTGTTTGAAATACAACTATCATTTACAAAAAATTGTTTTTGATCTCATGTATTTCATTTTCTTTCATTCTCTTGTAATTCATTTGAGGGCTCGATTTAGTTATAAAATATTTATCGAAATTTTAGGTGTTTTTTAAAGATAATTTATTTGATATTTCAAAAAATATATAGGTCTCATTTTAACAGGATTAAAATTTGTCAAGTGCGTAAGTTTTCGTCGGATTTAAACTTTTGAGGTATTTGTTTTTTTTAAATATATGTACTTTTTATCCCCCTTTCATTGATGGAAGGGGGACGAGGGAAGGTTGTTTCGGGTTTCAGCCTTTTTTTCGTTTTGAAAATGCGGTCCTCCTAATTTATCTGTTTGTTTTTGGGCTAATAGCAATAGCGTTGTGGCCATGTGACGCCGGATTTGAACCGTCTGCTTTTCCGACTAGGTCCGCCGCAGTCTCTGGAGGCATGTACCCTCGGTCCGGGCAACCGTTGTAGGTGGATCCCTCGTCGTCTTCGGTGACGCAACAGCTCCGGCAGAAATACCGAAAGTCGTCCCTAAATTAACGATTTGAAGGCTTACTGTTTAACAGTCTTCCAAATTCATTGAGTTCCCATGTCTTATGCGAAAAAAATCATCGGCCGCGAAACGGAATACGACCAACTCATCCGAACAACTCTGAGGGAATCCTAAAAAAACAAATACGCAGCCTGTTAGAAGCTCGGTCCTGCACGAAGTCAGGGAATTTTACATACCGATAGAATGAGCCTTTAACTGATGTACCTACTAGTCTGATGATTTCAGCTGTTCGTTGCGGTTAATTTTTTAACGTTGTGACTTAAAAAATTATTTCTTTCAGAGTAGGAATCAAACAAACAGAATAAAAACAAACCGTTTCAAATTCGTTTCGCTGGATAAAAACAAACGAAAATAAACATTCTATAGATACCATGGTGATGAAAATATTATTACCATTATTACACAGCTACCATGATGAAAACTTAGATTTGCTTCTTAGTGATTCTAGTGCACTCTCGTGGCGACATTGCCTAGCTTCCGAACAGCTTTGCGAAAAACGAAAACCGAGTGTCCCGTCTGTTTGTCTGTGAAACAAGCATTAGCTCAAATTTTCTAGTTTTTATTCCAGAAATATATTTATTATTTATGTCAAGTATTGCACCGCCAATGCAATAACATCACTAGAACCGGTATGAAATTTGCTTTCTTTTCATATAGTTTTATTGTCTAAACCTTACGTTAACGTACTCAAAATCCAGTGCAAAGCAAAATTTAGGTGTAGGTTTTATCTCAAAAGAATCAAGATTCATAAAAAGTTCGAAAAACAGCTACATTTGGAAAGCCGTCATAAATTATGTATTTCGTATTTCAAAAATTTAAAGATGCCAAAATGTGACAAATAACGTCAACTTTCCAATTCAATTTTTAACATTTTTCTGCTGTAACAGGAACAGCTTTGGCAGTTGATTAATTGAAAAGTACGGGTTTCACATAACTTTTTTACATTTTTTGTAGCCATGATCTAAAAAAAAATTCCGTATATGCAACATATAGCTTCTAACTGCAGCTCTCTCAGGCACTAAGTGAAATTTTTTTCGATCACTAAAAACTGATTTACAGCCTTTTTCTTGAAGCATGTTTTTTCATAAAAAATTTTTTGGACTTTGAATAACTTTAAAATTATTGATTGTAGCTGAAAATTGTTTGAGAAACATATTTGAGTCGAGTTATAAGCTTTTCAAAACTATAAATTTGGTAGAAATCGGTAGAGAAACAAGGGAGTTTTAGCGAAAACGGTGTAAACCGTCATTTGACCGCTCGCGGTATGAATAGGTATATACAAAGTGTCGGTATGTTTAGTGTTAATTCAGATACACCGGATACATTTACCATTCAGATACATCTAAGAAAAATGTGTAAATCTTTAAAACAAATCAATTTTCGTTCGTTGCATAACTAAATCAGTTCTCAACAAACTCTTAGGGAAAGTGAAATATTCAAAAATGTTGACAAAAAGATACTTCTAACCTCACATTTGTCCCGTTTATTGAAGCAAGTGAAAACACAATGCTATTTCTGAACTTTTTCATAGATGCGTAACATAGTGTAAAGGCTTTGGGATGAATTTAATACGTTTTTTCTGCACTATAAATTAATGTTTGATACTCCACTTTTACTGAATGCTGTTTTAAGCAAAAGACCTCCATTTACAAAGACATTTAATAATTTTGAATATCAACTTCGGGTTCAACACATGATATACCCCTTTCGGAACTTTCTCACATAATGCTGAATCCTTCTTACGCACTTGAATTGTGTGTAAATAAATAGTACAGTGTTTATTTTTAACACAAAGTAATTCTTTGAATAATCAACGGTTTTGTCAACTATCAATATGATAATAATGTATTTTGATGAAAACTGTTCAAATTTATTTTTATCATTTTCTCTTACTTCGTAAATATCTCAAAAACGCGTAAATTTTAAATTTTGAAAAAAACGGGTTGGTAGTTTTACCGGCAGCAAAATGCTGTCAAAATTTTAAATATCCGATTACTAGTAAATGAGCTATCAGCAAAAGAAAGTGTCCCATTTTTTTAAAAGAACAAAGCTTTAGGCTTCATATCGCCACCACGTCCATTGAAAATATGCTTAGTTGAGAAATACGTACTGAAATGTTAGCACATGGAGACGAAAAACAAGCTCCCCAAACGATAGAAAATTCGCAAAAATGGAAGCCATGACTTTTATTGGATTCAAATAATTTCAAATTTAATTATTACGGACAATTAATGTGACTTTGTTTTTTTTTTATTTGATTTAAAAGGATTCCTACAGGATGCCCACAGAATATTTTAAAAAAATCATTAGAATCGGTTGGGACATTTCGGAGGATTATTTGGCAGAATGGATGCTAGGCCGAATGGTCATTTGGCTGAATGGTCATTTGACTGAATGGTCATTAGGCCGAATGGTCCTAAGGCCGAAAGGTCGTTAGGCTGAATGGATGCTAGAAGATCGTTAGGCCGAATGATCACTAGGCTGAATGGTTGTTAGGTTGAATGGTAGTTGGGCCGAATTTATGCAAGGCCTTTAAGACATATTATCGCTTCTTTGCATGTTAGGCCGATCAGTAGTTAGTCCGTATGGTCGTTAATCCGAATAGTCATCAGGCCGAATGGTTATCAGGCAGAATGGATGCTAGGCCGGATTCGACTATGTAGCTTTGCGACCATTCGGCCTATCGTCCATTCCGCTTTACGACCATTCGGCCTTATGAACATTCGGCCTATCGACCATTCGGCCTAACAGCCATTCGGCCAAACGACCATTTGGCCCTACGACCTTCCGGCCTAATGTCCATTCGGCCTAATGTCCATTCGGCCTAATGTCCATTCGGCCTAATGTCCATTCGGCCTAATGACCATTCAGCCTAGTGACCATTCGACCGAACATCCTTTCGGCCTTTCGTTCTTTCGGCCTTGCGTCTTTTCGGCCTCACAGCCTTCGGCTGGATAACCTTCGGCTGGATAACCTTCGGCCGAATAACTCATTCGGCCTAGTGGCCTATTCAGGCAGATAGCTCATTCGGCCTAACGTCCATCGGTCGAACGACCCAGCCTCATTGCTACTAACACTGCTACACAAGAATTTAAAATAACAGATAGGGTAGGTGCACCATCCTCCGTCGTATCCCTCTGATTCGTCTTAATACATGAATGCATGTTTTAGAGCCGAAAAATCACTTTCCTCCTTAATTAGCTACTCCACATGATAAACTTACGCCTGGGAGTTCATTCTCTATCACAAATTTATCACTTTTAAAACTGTTTTTTGAGATATTTGATTTTGAAATCGGAGATAAGTGCAAAAAGTCTATTTATATTAAAAAATTACTTGAATGTATTCAGCATTGCTTATAATGCATGGTTTTAAATGAACAAAGAATTGATGGCTTTTTTAGCTAAGTGGTTGGTGTTTTACAAATTATTCACGACCAGTTCAGTGCATAATTTAATAGACGTTGGGGTGCACGCAAGAATATCTCATACTTTACACATATGTATTTAACGTTCAACTCCAATGACATTGTTTCTTTAAAATTTTATATTTTGAGATTTGATTTTTTTTTTTTGTTCTATTATCTGATGACATTAAACATTTTCTTAAGTATTCGATACATAAGACACATCAATTCTATGAAAATAAGACTGTTTGAACTTCTTTCATTCAAACTGCAATATCTCACATACGACCAAACGCTTTGCTCTACAGAACGGTCACTGAGAAATCCTTGAAAACTAAAACTAAAACTTCTCCAGTTTTCAGAGATTCTTTGAATTGGAATCAATTACTACTCGAGGAAAACATTTCAATTCCTGCACAGAAAACCTCGATTTCTATTTAATTTTAACGATGCATGGAAAAACAATGCAATTAATTTTCGTTGAAAGTCAAAATAACCAGAAAATTTGGATAAATGTATCATTAAAATTTTGAAATTAGAATTCATGAGTCTCTATTTTGGATTTCAATACAAGTTGAGATAAAAAATCGATAAATATGATTTTTTTTACATAAAGTCGTTCAAAATCCAACAAAATCGAACCTGCTTATATTCTGATTCCTACCATATAAGTTTTGAAACTTGACTCATCTTTGCTTAATTTTTATAAATTCTCAGTGAATTTGCAACAAAAGATGTTTTGTCGTTTTTGACATATTACAGTTTGAATGGAAAAAATCCAAAAAGTTTAATTTTAGTGGAATTACTTTACGTCATTTCCCAAAAATTTGAACCCAAAAACTTGCATTTAACTGACTTAAATGCAAACTTATTTGCAACTTTGACAACAACAAAATTTTAGAATAACGAAGCGTCAATTTCCGAAAAAAAAACCTTTTAGCAAAAACTTTTATCGCTCGTAAAAAAACACTAATAGGTGAGCTGAACCGGTCTAATGCGCATTACACGCATCAACGTGGCGTTGCTTTGTTTCGATATCCTTCGCCAGGGTTCCCACATGGATAAGAATACACATGTTGACAAAACGCAAGTGTGATTCTCCCTCTCCTCAAATGTCTTACTATTCAGTCTCATTACGTAGAAAAAACATATAGGGTAAAATACCTAGATTTCGACAGTTTTTGCTTGATTTGACAGAAAAACCATGTAAATAAACTATTTGACTAAAGTTTTTCATTTCAAATATGATTGGTTATATGAATCTGACTTTTTTCTTCATTCTCTACCTTTTTTATTGATCATAAGTTTCAAAACAACGTTTTTATTATCCTTTTACGAAAATTTCTCGATGATCTAGTTTTCGACATTCAATTTTAGTTTTCGACACAAAAAGTTTTAGTTTTCGACAAGCATATGTCCACCTCCTTTGTTAGCTCAGCAATATGAAAACTTGCGTATCGGAATTGCTTGTCTACTTCACGGCGTTTTTTACACCATGGAAACAGTATAAACATACCAAAGAAGATGGGTGTCGAAAAATAGATTATTGGGTAAATTTTCAGCGCTAGTTTTCGACAGCTCAAAAAACAGTCGAAATTTCATTAAATTTTAGCGAAAAGTTAAAATAAATTACCGAAAAGATAAATTTCAGAACCTTATCCATCCATTGATTCCTTTTATACAGAGGAAGAATGACCAAGATGGTTAAAATCCTCTATAAATAAACAAAATAGAATAGAATAGATTCCTTTTATGTTGCTTTCAATCAAATAAAAGGGATTTTTTCGTAATTAAAAATCATTCTTATTTGGTTGATGGAATTGAATATCACAGGTGATTCAGAATGTTACTTTTGAATTATTGATTTACTACAATTCAATAACTTATTTGGAGAAATTTTTATATTCAACGTATACTAAAGTAGGAGAGCAAAAATAGAAAAATATGAAGAAAGAAAGCTTGAGTCACCAAACAGAAAGATAAGTCTTTCATTAAAATTTTGTCGAAAACTAGCGCCTGTCGAAATCTAGAGTATCTACCCAGTACTATTAAAAATGTTGACGTTCTTTCAATATGTGCAGTTTCTGTGTAAATTTGTGCATTGTAATTTGTGGAAAATTTATGTATGAATGTTATAAAATCTTATTTTACAGACAAATCTTGGATCATGGCAGCCCTGTCCGTTGGAGAGTGTGTTGGTACAAAATACATTTGCAGGGTCGATTCAATTTGTGAGGTCTAATATTGTGCTGCCTACAATTGCCTTAGCCAAGCAATGGTACCTAGCTACAATAACGCTACCTTGAGATTTCTTGGCAAGACCATTTTATTACGACTTAGATCTCATTCGAACTTTGCAGTTATCCTGCGCGGTTGATCCGTGCAAAGTAAATTATAACATTTGCATGAACCGCAACCGCAAAATTTCAAATCTATTCCTCATGAGGAAAGAAAAGTTTGAGACAATTTCGGTAGAATTTAATAGAAGGTATAATATTTTGCTGCCTGCAGATGCATTAGCCAAGCAACGGTAGACCTTTTTACAATAAAGCTTTCCTAGTTTCATGGCTTATTGCGACTTGAGAGAAAATTTGCTATTATCCTGCGCGGTTGATCCATTTGAAGTAAGCTAATGCCAATTGCATGAACCGCAACCGCAATTTTTTTTAATTTATTCCTAAAGAGGGTGGAATAAATTGAGACAACTTCGGTCTCCTTGTACGACGGATGTAAGGACCTGGTACGACAATGAGGGAACTTGAATGTGGAAAATAAATCATTAATTGGCTCAAAAGTACGTAATGGATTTACCTATTTCCTGCATAATTATTTCATAACACAATATTGAAATTATAGTTCAATGAATGAATGACAGTTTTTAAACAACATGGAAGGCAGTTATATTGAACTAATGAAAAAAGCTTCCTTAAGCCGTTGTCTTAGGGGCCCCTACCCTAATAAAATTGAAAAAAAACTAAACAATTCGAAATTTAGCTGATCTACTTGATCAGCATCCGAAACTTTAAAACTGTAAAAAAAATTAAAAAAAAAACAAATCCAATTGAGAAAATTGCAAATATGTTTTTATAAGTTTTAGTTTGCAATATCAAAAAGGAAACTGAGTGGCTCCAGAGAGTGACTTTTTTTTTTTTTTTTTGTTTCGATTATAGTCGTTTTAACATCTGTCATTCGCGACTTATATCAACAATGCAGTTGGCGTACAGTCAAAAACTTATCAGGTACAACTGTGATTACTCTTGGGCTCGATCTCGGACATCGGCTCAGGAAGTTCGTGAGAGTGACAAAAATCAGCCAATCCGATCTGCAATAACTTGTTAGACAGCTAAGTTATAGTCAAAACAAATTTGCCATTTTTTGACAGTCGTACTATTTGGTGATAATCATCAGGAAATTATGAAACTTTAGCTTAGGTTCTAAAGCAGTTAGTCTTCAAAAATATTTCAACAAATTATTCATAAAGCGAGTTCAACTCATTAGCTTACAAATTAACTTACCAGATAAACATTGCGTTGTTTGATAACAGAGATACACGTGAAATAACAATGCATGTTTTAGAAGACTGAACCCAACCTTTTGGCAGTTACACCATAAATACTACAGGTTAACCTCAACTTTTTGGACGATGACTTAAGTAGCTATTATATACATTTTAAGTACATTGCAAATTTTTCGCACAAAATTAAACAAATGTATTTTATTAAGTATAAAAATGGATTCGAATACAACTCAAATTTTGAAATTTGGTCCTCCCCACCCTGAGATGATCGGATTTGAATTTTAAGTTCAGTTTTTGAAAAATGTCCCAACTTTAAGCTAAATTTAAGTCATATAAAGTAAATATTAACATTTGGCCAAAAATATACAAAGAAGGTTTTGCTCACGATCTCTTGAATGAAATCAAAAGAATTCCGATATATCATAATATGGCTGATCAAAATTTTCATGTTTTTGAGGGGGTGATCCAGAACTTTTGGCCGGCAATGTATGTAGCAGTCTAGCTAGTGTTTTTTTCCGGTTGTTATGGCGATAAAATAACGATATTCTTGTACATTAAATTTGTAGATCCTAGGCAGGAAAATAATCCTGAAGCAATTAAGTAAGAGGTGCAAAACCGCAGGAAGGTCGGCATTTATAAGTGCCACGATTACGCGGAAAGTGGGGTGTATACAATGATCAAAAATTAATATGAAGTAGGTAAGTAACCACCTACTGCTAAATAGTGCTCCTTGTGTTGCATTGTGAAGTACAGATCTCATTCGATTTTGGAAACATGCCCGTACATTTTGTGTTGCCAAAATCGGTTTTTTTCTCAACTTTTTTTTAGATATTTTTTTCAAAATAACTATTATTATAATCAAAAACGTTATTTTTAGTTAATTTCCGACCAGTTTTAGTCATTTTTTATTTTTTCCATCAGTTTTTTGATGAATTTTGCACTTTGTTGTTGTGTTTATAATGCTTGTTTTCATTTGTGATATTTGCTGTTTTGTCATTTTTCATCATTTTTAGCAGCTTGTTGTCATTTTAAGTCATTTGTTTGAATTTGTTTTTAAATTTTTTTTATTTTTTATCTTTTTGTAATTTCTGAGTACTTTATAGAATTAAAAAAAAAACTTTTGTTATTATTGTTGCATTTTATCACCATTTAAGAACATAAAAACGTATTTATGGTGTTTGTCTAAATTAAATTGATACTGCTATAACTAAAAGGTAATGTTGTTTCTAAAAACCGTTCGATTTTGGCACATGTGCCAAAATCGGATGTTGCCAAAATAGAATGTTGCCAAAATCGAATGTTGCCGAAAACGAACGGAGCCTGTACTTTTATTTAATGGTTCTAGTTGAAGTTAATAACAAAAGCTTAGTGAAATTTAGTTATTTAAAAAAAATCGATAGGTCCTTTGAATAGACTTTTATTTTAATATGGACAAGATTTTTTTATATTTATTCAGAAAATTTAGCTGGAAAAGCTAAAATTGGAGTTAAAAAAAACAATGAAAAATATTTTGGTCATGTTTCTAAGATATGATCAAACTGGAAACAACCCGGATGTTTTTGGCTTCTAGGCTCCAGATAGATAGATAACGCAAAATCATGCAACTGTCAAGCTGCTTCGCAGATGTCAGGCATTTTCTCACGGCTAAGCAGGTGCTAGCATCTTAAAATCTTATCACAATTGGTATTGAATTCTTCGAATAATTTCCATCCACCTTATCTGAAGTGATAACAGCAGCATCCGAAATTGATTTTGATTTGTTTTGCAATTTTTTTCTCTGAGTTTCTATCTTTAAATAAAACAATCGATCAATGTAAAACACAAGCGCTCGAAGGCAAATTATGTATGCCACAGTGCATTGTTTTGGTTCATTGATGATAAGTAGGAGGAGGGTGTTTTTTTCCACTGTCGTGTGTTAATTATCGGGAAACTGTAAGATGTAGCACAATTGTGTTTTTTTTTTCCTTCAGGTAGGTTACCACGTGACATTCTCTTCTTATTTAGTTACTCAGGAGGACAAATAGACAAGTCTTCGGGAATCTTTCCAGATGACTTTTGATATAAAATGGGATGACATCTGAAGCGTGGCTTCTCAGTTGTTCACCGTTAACATTGCCATTCGGAAGAATATTTTACAACTGTCTTGAGCTTTCGTCTCAATCCAAAAACGATGAGTGGACACTTGCAAGTAGGTAATTAAGTCAGTAGTCTAACTCGTCTATTTCTGATTGTCAAGAGTTATTACTGGCGTAGTTACTTAGTTAGGTACTCGCGCATGTACCGAAGGCTTGAGGCCTTATCGCTGACATCCGTAATCCTCCTGGTGAAACAAAATTAATTAAGATGGATTACCTTCTTTTCGGTTTTTTTTTTCTTCTTTAAATCAATCAAGAGCTAATCGATAAAAATCAAAGTCCCAATTGGGACTCAAAGTCAATACCTATTGGCACCTGCGCTAAGCCGGACATAAATTTACCTTCTATCGGGTTGTTAAAAAAATTTAAACCAGGATAGAATTCGTTGCGTCGCGAAACGTTGATATCGATGATTGATTGACTATGTTGAACTCTTTCGTTAATCAGTTGCAGTTGCTCCGGTTGGTGATTGTTTTGGGGCTAGTGTCTGGAACTAAAGCAGCGGCGTCATGGCACTATCCGACTCCGGGTCCTGATGGAAGTCTCCAGGAAGAAGATCACTGGGGCGGGACTTGTGATACTGGACGGCGGCAGTCTCCCATTGACATCAACAGTAAAGCGGCAGTGAGGGGAGCCTATCCGGAATTTGATTTCGATGGCTATGACGATGCTCTGACGGGTGCTTCCTACATCAACAATGGACATACCGGTAAGATCATTGAAGAACACGTACGAATGCTCTACAGTTACGGCTCGCAAAACCATCTAAAGTTTTACATCTAATGGGGAGTTGAAAGGGATTAACGGGTGGATTGAAGGAGATTTGGGTAGAAGGGGAGCTTAAAATAACTAGATTTCTGCAGAGAAGGAGTCATTTTTTCCTAGATCAACTTAGAACCAGTGAAATTTTATCATTCTTTTATGGACGATAGTATTAGACGACGTGAATTAAGTTTCATGATCAAACACCAAAAATTTTCCTTGAATTCTAGGTTCATATGCAAAAATGCAGAAATCTGGAACTCATACTTAATCTATAATTTCACATAATATTGAGCAAATTTCCGGAACAGATCACAGAATTTGGATTTATTTTTTCAGAGCTCTCAATTTTTTTTTTATTTTAAAAATAAAAAACAAAATTTGAGTATACTTTTAAGTGAAGGTTATACTCTCCAAAATGTTGTGACATAGGATGGATACAAGGCCGTGCGAACGGGGGGGTTTTAGGGGTTTAACCCCCACCCCCCTCCCCCTCCATGGAGTTGTTTTCCAAGTAAAATTTTTCAGTTCAAGAAATAAATTTGCCATAGCAACGGGAAATTACTTCATCTCAAAAGGTGTTCTTAAATAAGTGATAACAAACATTTTAAACAAAATTTACTCGCCTTCGGCAGTTTTCAGTCCTTTATCACTCTAGGTCTAAGACAATGCATCCTGCGACAGTACATGGCTTTATGAATTGATACTAGTTTTTAATTGTCAATTCCGATTTAAAATTTAATATTAAACCGTATCTCGTTTTCTTGGTTTTTATTAAGAAATTTATTTGAACAAGTTCATCCATTACGTTATTACTAATCACTTTGATAATAATAAAACACTTTTATATCATAACAAATTGAATGCTGATATTCTTCAAAAGGTCAACCAGTTTCAATATCAACTATAATTTGCGTTTACTGTTGTTCTAAATACTCAACTCGACATTTATAGGATTTTGATAAATTACACAAGGCTACAAAATTCACATTTAATCTAGGTGTAAAGATTTTAAAAACTAATTTCGATTAATTTTGGTGTCTTGAAGCTTTCGAAAATATGCAAAAAATGTTTAAGAAAATACTGCACTTTTCTGATAAAATTTTGAAACATGTCTAACAAATTTAAAACAAAGGTTTTTCCCGAAGACCGTATGTCATTTTGACTCCTGCGAAAAAAAAAACTTAATAAAGTCTTCTTTTTGTTCACTTTTCCCAATCTTGTAAAATAATAGATTTCAAACGAACTTTTAAAGCTATGTTTACTAAATTACATTTGAGCTATTTTTGAAGCAGAAGTTAAATCGTTTCATCAATTGAATTCAATAAATAAGTTCAAAAAATGTATGACTTTTTTATTGAAAAAATGTAAATATTTTATCTAAAACATCTTGTTTTGAATCCGTTAATTTACCGAGAAAGCTGAAATATTTTCTCGTTGTTTATTTTTTAACACATGAAAAGACCTCATTGATGAAAGTTATGTTCTTTAATTAGGAAAATTTTAAGATGATTAGAATCCACGCAGATTGAAAGAAATGAAATTAGGCTGGAACAAATATCAATTTCTTCTTTTGTCACCCCCCCTTCGAAATTTCCAAAATCTCGAAGGCGGGAATAAATAAAGTTCGAAGTATTTTAAGTAAATTTCAAATAAAATTTCAAATATCCGAAAGATTTCAAGACCAAGAACCAAATTTTGGAAGATGGAAGTTAATTCACATTTTGTATTATTGATTTTATTGAATTTGTCGATAAAAAAAATACTTCATTTATAGGTTTTATGCAATAATACAGTATGCAATTTGGTTGCATACAAGCTTTCGTGCAATTTATTTGTTTTTCGCATTATTTCTTATTGTAACCCGCCCCGCCCCCCCCCCCCCTCGCGATGTTTCAACTCAAGAAGGATTTGAAATTTGTTCCGGCCTTAATGGATATAAAGAATTTGCGAGTAGAACTTGATAATTTTTTTTTTAACTTGATAAGAATCATTTATTTTCATATCCATAAACTTGAAATGTTCTTACTAAAAAAAACATGACTTTTACCGATAAGGCTGATAAATTGAGTTACAATTTAATTTAATTTCCAAAAAATTAACCCAACTTTTAATATGTTAGTCTTTATTTTACAAGTCTAAATTTTTGTGTTGTGAAAACATAATCTTCTTGGAAGCTCAAAAATCTAAATTTTCAATAAGAATAACCTTGTTTCTAGCTTGAAAACTTCGAAGAATGATTCGAAGTAGCAACTTCAAAGCTTTATCTTAAGGCGCAACGTTGACTCAATTACTATTTGATTTTCTTAGTTTTTCTAAAGCTTAAATTATGACAAACGTTTCAACTCCAGATCACATAAACGTTATCACAAAAAAGTTAAAGTGGTTTTAAGTTTTAAGTAATTTTTTAATCTTCAATCTTGTTTATTTAAATTTCACCAATTACCACCGTTTCAAAAATAATTACAGATAATTTTTATGATTTCAGATAATTCAACCCTCCAGAACTGCTGACAAAATTTGCCAGCTGCTTTTAAAATTCTGAGATTAGCATATATTTTTTAAAAGCAATATTAGCACCACTGAAACTGTGAAACGCTTAAATTATGTAGTTATATATTTTTAAATTGAAATTGAAAAATTTCTGAAAATTATTTTGTATGGGAGGTCACCGATCAAATATTTTAACATTTGGTGGAAATGAACTCGAACAAGCTTTTCAGTCTGGCATTTTTGGTATTTCTAACTAAATTTCAATTTCGAAAAACCCCCCCATGGACGTGTCATTCGCACGGGCCTGATAGGATATGAATAGATTTAGATTCTAAATTTTATAGCTTCAATGAATCCATTCCGGTCATATTTAAAATTCCAAGTCTATAAGCAACTCAACATTTGATTTTAAAATCCAAGATAGATTTTAGATTCAAAGTTCTAAAGATATATCTATAGAATCATTTTTTAAATGAAGTAAGCATCCAAAAGCAGAAATCCAAGCGCAACAAATTCAGAATCAACATTCAACAGAAACAGAAGAGAAATTTAAAGTTGAATCCAATAGAGATATTCTTTTTCCTTAATTTCACAATTGTATTAAAATTTGAAATCAGAAACTGAAAAACTGAAAAAAGAATTTCAAAACTTTATCTTCGAATCTCTCTGGACCAAAAAATCATATAGAAGGTGTAAAATACTAACCCAAATCCTAAATACTTGCCTGATTAGTAGATTTATTGAAAAATCTTGAAATTAAAAATCATTCCAACAATGTTAAGATCATTATTCAAATTTGAAATAATCTTCACACGAATACGAGATTAATTATTCATGTTAAAATTAATTTTAAGTCAAAATATGGCAAATTGATAACTCTAGTATTGATTGATACATAAAACGCTTAAAAAACCAAATTTCATAATTAAAAAAAAAAAAACTTTAAAAAAACAAATAAGGACGTTTCTAATAAAAAAAAACAAGTGATTTTAATTTATTCAGCAACTTGTGATATAAACAGTGTGTAAAATAACAACAATCGATTTATTCCTTCAAAATGCCAAACTTTATAAACAAAAATAAAAATAAAACTTCAACTTTTTAGTTATAGTTGAATAAAAAAAAAATTGATGGATTTCCCACCGAACAAATATGTTAAGTTCTGAATAGTTTCAAATTTTGTTATTCAAAAGCCAATGCATGACAAATTTCAAGAGCGTAATAAAAAATAAGAATATTGAAGGAAAAAAAATGTATTTATCTATGCAAAAATTGGAAAAAGTGGATTTTTTCAGCGCGAGTCGTTCAACGAGTACTGAAAAAAAGTTTTCAAATACCCTTCAGATTCAAGTTCTTCAATCAGAAAAAAAACAGATTGTAGTTTGCACTTTCAATATAAAACAGTGTCGAAAAGTCGCACTTTTCAAAACTGTTTTGAAAACTGTATCGAAAAGTACTTCTTTTCGATACTGTTTTAAAAAAAGTAGGCCTTTTAAAATCCAAACATCGTAACGAAAAACTCACATTTTAGTGCAAGGTTGCAAAAAAGGACATTCTTGTCCTTTATTTCTTTTCTGTTTGGATTTCAATCTTTTCGTAGCCAAATTAGTCTTTTTTTTATTCAAAACTTGCGAATTCCAGTATCAATTTCTGTCTGAGGCCAATTTGTATTATTTTGAATGATATGTATATTAAAAAAAGATTTATTGCCCAACTTATTCAATTCAGAAAAACGAACATTGGATCATTTTTCAAAATGTCATGAATCTCCACAATAACGGAAAACAACTTACTCGCAAAAGGTGGTTGAAAATAAATGTCAACTAACATGTTAGAAAATTGGCTCGCCTCCACCGGAATTTAATCCTTTATCACTCTAGAGTCTAGACTCAAGTAATATCATTTAACAGTAACATCATATCAAGTCAACAAAATTGACATTTTTCCGAGTTTCAAAGAATTTAAGAGTTAATTCTAATTAGTTTGGGTACCATGAATCCAAATTTGCAATCTGCTTTGTTTTCGAAATAACTTTTAAAAATAGGTTGAAAATCATCTAAGAAATTTTTGAATTTTTTTTCAAAACTGTTAAAAATTTCAAATTTTTTAAAAGAAAGAGGTTCAAAATCAATCATCAACTTTCCCGAAGACCGCAAGCAGCTGAACTTCTGCGAAAAAAAAGTTATAAATTTTTTTGTTTGCTTTTCCCTATTCTGGGAATTTTAAATATTTTTCAAGAAGTTTAGAGCGCAAAAGTCAACGAATTTGTAAAATTAAACAAAACCTTCAGTAATGTTATCTCAAAAACACTTGTAAGAATATCATTTCAAATTTCTTTTTAAATTCTTAAGATTTGCTGTATCTTTGAAATTAGAATATCTAGGCAAAATATATAGATAGTTTGATTGAATGGAGTAAATTAAAAGTTAAAACATTCAGAAACATGGATTTCATGTAGGTTTTTTGGATCATCAATTATGAATTAGTGATTTTACTCTGTTCTGATTCATGTTTAAGCTTCTTAACACAAAATCACCCAAACTAGAGGTGATAGATAAAATCTGAAAAAAGAACGTGTTCAAGACGCCAAAATATTCAAAATCAATCATTAGAATATTGGCACCAAAAATGCTGTTCCCTTGAGTAATAACATTTTGTTTATAGTTTTTTTAAATCGTAAGATGATTTTATTGAACAAATTTGCTTAAAAAATATTGATAAAACTTGTTGTATCATCTTCATGTTTTGTTTTGATTTTAAAACAAATTTACTGAATTTCAAATTCCAACTTCTCAACATATTTTTTTTAAGTTCGTCTTTGTTCATCAATTCTGAAGATTTGTGTTCTAAGAACTTAATCTTCTTGGAAGCCAATAAGTCTAAATTTTTAATAAGAAAAACATTGTTTGTACCTTTAGTCTATTACAGAATTCGATATTTTAATAATATAATATTCAGAACTTAAAATTTGAAACCATAAAACCTGCGTATATATTTTTTTATTTATTTTTTCCAATTTCTTATTGATTATTTAAGACACTAATTTTCCCAACCTATAGTTTGTCAGTTTAAGCTTTCAAAGATCAATTGAAATGTTGTGTTTTAAATATAAAAAAAAGTTGTCATTGTGAACTTCAAAAATGAACTTTTTAAGCCTTTTATTTTGATAACTGGAAGAGTTAAGGTATGATTGTGTCTTTGACAGGACTGTAATCACCGGAATTGAAACAAAATTAAATATTTTCTTCTTTTTATCAAATAAAATTTAATGATGAGCTATGTGTTTTGCTTTAACTTTTTAAGTTCAATAGATTGAATTCAGTTTCAATTCGAAATTTTAATTTAATTCGTTTTCTGAAAGATATTGATTTCAAAATTTGTGGACGTAAATTCAGAATAAGGAATGTCATTTTGAATAATTTATTAATGACTTACCGGAAAAAGCATCGATTTGAAATTTTGAGCCGCATAAATTTCGAATCGTAACAGTAAAATTTTATTTATCCAGTTTGTGTGATGCTCATAAGTAAGAAAATTGTTTTAAACATTAATTTCCTTATTTATTGTGCATTTTTGGTATGTATTGTTGTTATTTCTGGCAAATTTGAATTTGTTGTTATACTCATCACTTTTATTCAGAAAACCAATAAAAGTTGGCCATTACCCCAGGGTACCTGTTTGAAAATCACCAAAAAGAAATAAGCCTTTTTCAATTAATAAACAGTATTCAAATAGTTTTGAATTTATAGAAAAATTCTTCTTCTCCAGTAACCAAATCCAATTTGAATTCATATTATTAACATGTAAACTTTGGAATTAGCTATACACCTAATCCATTTCTTTAATTAAAAAATTCTGAAACAAAATGTGGTACCTACTCAGAAGTTTTAAATTTCATCTTTTGTTATTTAACGCCGTAGCATTACAAAAACATGCTTCGTAAGGTTAATTCAATATTATGAAATACATATGCCACACACTTCTACTCCTCACATCGGTTTGTTTTGCGAGCTATACCTTTGTTTAAAAAACAAACCAAAATTAACACGAGCATTGTGAAATTTTACAGTTCAACTCAACAGAGGAGCCGATTCGGAGATTGCCATCAAGGGCGGTGGACTGCGCGGCAAATACATCTTCGAGCAGATGCACTTCCACTGGAGCTCGGAGCACACCCTGAATGGAGAACGGTATGGACTGGAGGCCCATCTTGTTCACCGACACTCAAGTTATGGCTCAGTCAACGAGGCGGCAGTCCAAAAAGCTGGAATCGCTGTCCTAGCCGTCCTATTCCGGGTCACCGACCAGTCCAACGAAGTCATCGCACAAATTCTCAACGATACCAATTCGATTAGAACTGAGCCGGATCGTAGCATTCCGCTCCAATCCAAGCTGGAACTGGAAGATTTGCTCCCCAAGAACCGGGATCGGTACTTCCGCTACGAAGGTTCCCTCACGACTCCTGTTTGTGCGGAATCCGTCGTTTGGACCGTGTTTCCCGAAACCGTTCCCATCTCGCTGGACCAGGTCGAGCAGTTCAAAACCTTCCGGGATGACGAGAACCACGAACTGATTCTCAACTATAGGCCAGTGAAACCGCTTAACCTGAGAGTTCTCGTGTTGGTGGATGACGTCGATCCATTGGAAGCATCGACGGGAGCGGCCCCGCGGAGCTTCCCTACTGCTATCAGTTTGTTGTCGATGTTGCCGCTAGTAGGACGACTTCTGTTCGCCCACAAAATTCAATAGATCATAAGATAGCTTCGTTGTTTTTAAGTGACACCAGTAGACTGATAATTGTAAGATTTCAAAACCAAAAAAATGAACAATTCACAACAATAATATGTACATGTGTCGTACTTTGGACCACGCGACAGGTCCCAAATCGAAAAAAATTGGCCCATCCAACTGTATCTAGAAATACATACATCCCTAACAATCAATCAATGGTTGACTGCACCCTCTCAAATATTGATGAGCTGTACCAGTTTTTTCTAGCTCAAATAACGTATGATTCAAAATTAAAAAAAAACATTACATCGTTTTAAAAATTCTAAATTCTTTGAAAGTTTCGTAAAAAATCCATCGCTTGGACTAGACCAACTTTTTTTTATAATTTGTGCCTTCAAATATAAATTTTTCTATTCAACCTAACGCTCATAATTTATACAAAAAAAACTTTTTTTTTTTTATTAAGGACCTTTTTTTACATTCAGGTCGATAAAAAAAAACAAAAACAAAAACTTTTAATTTCTCATTTTTAAACCAAATCGTTCAAATCTCTGCAAAACTACTCAAAATTTGATTTAATTTCAAAAGGAATTTTATTAGAAAAAATTTTTTTCCAAGGAATTTTTTAAATAAACACAAAAAATATCTATTGAAACAACCATAGAAACTTTTGGCATCACTGTAAAGCATTTTCATGAGTGGAGGTGTTTTCTATTTGGTTCATTTGTATAAAAGACAGATAGTTAAATTATGTTTAGTTTAAAAGAAAGGGAAACTCTCTAACATTGTACTTCTTTGTTTACATTTTATGAATAACTAGCTGACTCGGTAAACTTTGTTTTACCCGGTACTTAATGAATCGTTGGAAAACATTTACACTTATTTAACTTCTTCGTGCCCGCGAATCAGTTTTTATGAAAATCGGCTTCAAGTTGTTCGAGTTTTGTCCCGTTTCTAGTTGATTTTTATAGGAGCCCCCCTTCCATAAAAAGTAAAAATCTCGAAACTACTATACAAACCATCTCTGGTCCGAAAAACCCTCGGATACCAAATTTCATTTAATTCCAGCCGACCATTCATACGTGATGGTGTTACAAAGAAAACGCCTCCATTTTATATATACCTAAGATATTTTTGGGGTTAATTTATTCAAAAAAATTTTTTTTTGTTACTGCGTTATTTATACAACTTTGTGTTCCCGTTCTCGATTATTTAACTTCTTCTTTTTTTTTATCCGTTTAGAGTCTGCAAATATAAGCACCATTAAATTGTTTTGGTCTATAAACAAAAGAACCATTTTATTGTTGCCTTTTTAATTTTGTTAGTACATATAAACTGAGCTTTTTTGTGCCTATTTAATTTCGCAGAAATCTGTGAAGCCATGGAAAGAAATTCAACTTAAATTCAAAAAAAAAGAATACCTGAATCTTACCTTATCCAAATTTATTTAAAAGTCCTTCATCCATAACTGACACAAGAGATCAACTTCAGCTCGAAAACGAAAAAGATGTTTTTTATTCTATAACTAGCTGATCCCATACGAACTCCGTTTCACATTTAACGACGATCACTTTTTCTGTCGTATGCTACTAAATTTGAAATCAGGTATCAATTGACCGTGCCAAAAAACCCCCGTATATGAATTTTCGTCTCGATGCGATACAAAAATATTGCAAAAACAAATTTATCAGTCAATACGAAAGACCCCCTTTTTGTCGTTTGATTCAAATATTGAAATCAGAAATCAATTGACCGTCCCAACCCTCGTGTATGAATTTCGACTCGATTGTTGCTTAAAAACGGAATTTTTGCCAAAAAATTAAACCCCTTTCGGTGGCCTTTTTTACAAACTTAGAAATCGATTGTTTTTTCCTCAAAACTTCCGTGTGCTCATTTTTAAATCAATCCATCATCTACATAATAACGTCAATATCACGAAAAACAGTGAAAAGTTAATATGGACAATAACCCTTTTGGCGGACCCCTGACCCAAAATTGGATAATTGGAATCAATTGTTCGTTCTTAATAATTCCTATGTGCAAATTTTCACCTCAATCCGATGTACAATAACCTCAATATCACAAAAATATTGAAAAGGTATCATGGATGACCCCTTTTGTCGGCCCCTTACACTGAATTTGATGCCTCAAATCGATTGCAAGTCATTAAAAACTTTCGTGTACCAATTATCATCTGAATCCGATGTATAATAAAGTCAATAAAGCAAAAATAGCAAACAGTTAAAATGGACGACCCCTTTCGTTGGCCCCTCACACAAAATTTAATACCGGCAATCGATTTCCCGTCCCCAAAAATATCCGAGCGTAAATTTCATTCTCAATCCGATGTATAATAACGTCAATATCACAAAAATAATGAAAAGTTAATATGGACGACCCCTTTTGCCGGTGCCTTATATCATAAATTTGACACCTAAAATCGATTGCACGTCGTTAAAAACTCTCGTGTACCAATTTTCATCTGAATCCGATGTATAATAACGTCAATATCGCAAAAATAGCGAAAAGTTAATATGGACGATCCCTTTTGTTGGCCCCTCAAACAGAGTTTGAAACCTGAAATCGATTGACCGTCATTAAAAACTCTCGTGTATCAATTTTTATCTGAGTCCGATGTACAATAACGTCAATATTGCAAAAACAGGACGACTCCTTTTGCCAACCCCTGACCCAAAATGCAATTCTTGGGATCAATTGCCCATCTCTCAAAACTCCCACGTGCAAATTTTCATCACAATCCGACGAAAAATAACGTCAATATCGCGGAAACAATATTTGTCTTGTATGGACGACCCCCTTCAGAAGGGGTCATCTGAAAATCTGAAAACATTTTTCATCATTCCTGGTCCTAATGAGCATCCATGCCAAATTTCAACTCTCTAGCGCTTAAGACGGCTGAGTCTATAGAGGACAAACAAACAAACAAACAAACCCACAGAAATTGCTTTTTATATATATAGATGAGTTTTTTTTTTCTAGTTTCACGTACTAAGTTCCAAAATTTGGAGCCATTCGCTCATCCTCTCAGGGTTTAAGAAACCAAATCGCCACCTAATCTGTTCAATATTTCTTGAAATTTCGAAGTCTGATTTTGAATTAGACCTCGAGTTGAAACTTAGAACCAGAGATGCCAATGTGCCTGATTTTTCAGGATTTGAGGCTCAGCCTGACAACCTGATAAACCATTGAATTTCCCTGATTTTTTAAAATATGCCTAATTTTGCCTAATTTATGCGAATGTGATGAAAAATGGGTAGTAAGCAGCTGGATTAGGTACCATTGCTGAAGTTAAAAAGTGAAAAAGTGAGAATGTGGCTGAATTTAAGCAATCGAAAGATTCCCTTTAATTCTCTTAATAAAAGGGAATGAGAGTGAATCTTTCGACTGCTTTGATTCAGTAGAATTATTCAACCAAGTAGGCTCCAAGGCCGTGCGAACGGAAGGGGGGGGGAGGGGTTTAGGAGTTTAACCCCCTCCCCCATGGAGATTTTTTCCAAGTAAAATTTTCAGATAAAAAAATGAATTTACTATAGTATCCAGAAATATTTTGATCCTAAAAGGTGTTCCAAAAAAAAGGTTTGAACAAACATGTCAGAAAATTTGCTCGCCTCCGGCGGAAGTTTTTCCTCTATCACTCTAGGCCTAATACATTTCATTTTACGATAATGTATGACCTTCACGAATTGGAACTTGTTTTTTTTTATAGTAAGTTTAGAGCTGCAATTCAATAAACCTCTTGTATTGAAACTCAAATCTTGACACACAAAAACCCTACCTTATGAATGGGGTTTTATTAAGAAGTGTTACAAAATGAGTTCAGAATTTGAAACCAGCCATTTTAAAATAAAAATTCATGCATCGAATTATAATTTTACAAACCTACAAGTTATAAGCCACGTGACAGGTGCTCAAAAGTCAAGAGAATTAGAAAAAAATCTAAAACCTAGTATCCATTATTTATTTATTTTATTTATAACTTATCTCTTTGATTATTAAAAAAAAAACTCGTTTATGTCATTACAAAATTTCTGCTAAAATGAAATACTTTTCAAGAAACCAATTTCAGGCTCTAGTATGTTTTTCGTTTCTGTTCTTCTCTTTTCTTCAATTCTTCTCAAATTTCATATCCAAAAGTGTTTTGATGAATTACACAAGACCACAAAATTCATATTTTTCCAAGGCGCAAAGAATTTAAGAACTTATTTATTTGGTGCCTTGAATTCAAATATTCGAATGGTTTTTTATCAGCTTCTATTTCTGGAAAAACGTTAAAAGAGATAAAAATGATTTAAGAAATTTCTTTATTTTTGACAAACCTTGAAAATTTAAAATAATGCTTTTAAAGTTATTATCAACTTTTCTCAAGATCGCAAGATTTTTTTTTCTGCGAAAAAAGTAATAGAACAATTCTATATGTTTCCTTTATTCCATTTTGAAATATACGGGAGTTTAAACGACTTTAAAAAGTATGTTTAACCTAGTTGAATTTAAGATATCTTTTAAAGCGAACATCAAATCGTCTTACAGGATTAAACAAATTTGTTGAATGAAATAATTTTTTTTCAAACTTTCTTCAGTTATGTCAGTTATACTAGTTATGATAGTTTTAATTTTTTTCAAATATGTAGAATTTAAATTTTTAGATCATTTCTCGTTATATTCATTCAGTTATATTCAGTATTATTCGGGATCAGTTTTTTTTATTTCATGTAGATTTGTTTATTCATCAGTTATCAATGATTGATCTCAGTCAAAATTCAACACAACTTCATTTTAAAAATCATAAACATCGTATCATCAAAACTAGAGGTGACAGACAAATCGGACAAAATATAAGAGTTCGGAACATTCAAATCTAAAAAAAAATTAAATCAACGGCTCCACAATGCTGTTTCCTTGAGTGATCAATCAAATTCTTTAAATATTTTATTAATATGCCATGATGATTTATTGAAGAAATTCCTTCTGAATTGTTAATAAACTTATCTTTTAAATTTACATATGTTGTTTCGAGTTACCGAACAGATTTACTGAATTTTGTAGAATCGTTTTTTAGTTTTACCTTTATATTTTTTTGTAATATTTTTGATAAGTTTGTCTTCGTTTTGAAATCCTGAATTTTTGTGCTTTGAAAAAATAATCTTCTTGGAAACCTATAACTCTAAATTTTTGATAAGAAAAACATAGTTTTTACATTTTGTTTTTTGTTTTTGACAAAATATGCAGAGGTTAAAATTTCAAACTAAAAAACTAGTTCAACAAAAAATTTTTCCCGGGTTGGATTTATTCTTCCCAACTCAAAAAAAAATCGAAATATTCCACTGTTTTATTATTTTAAATTATTTTTTCATGAATCGATTATATTTTTTAAAACAATTTTTGCAAAGTTTGAAAAATTATTTGAAGTAGCAGCTGTAAAGCTTAGTTTTATTTTGCAATGAAGCAAATAAGTATATGCTTCGTGCTTTCACTATGAAGCGACTGTTTAGGTTGATTTTCTTAAGGATTTTAACGGCTTACAGACTCGATTTTTTTTTATTAAAAACGACCGTTTTTTACTACGGCGTTTTTACTTTAAAAAAAATCTGAGAATAATAGTCGTTTAAAATTCTTTAAAAGAAAATGAATTTAGAAATCAATTTGCTCATTTGTCGTGCATTGGTATTGTAATTATTTCTAGCTGACTTTAAATTTTGAGACCCCCCCCCCCCCCCCCCCCCCCCCCTCATGGACGAGTCCTTCGCACTGGCCTGGTAGGCTCACAACACATATTAGAGTGAAAATGTGGAGCGATGAACAAAATAAGGTCATCACTTTGGGCGAAATTTCCATTACTTTAACGTTGCCTGATTTTGCCTGATTTTTATTTCATCAGTTCCCTGATTTTTGAAAGAAAAAAAGTGTTGGCAACCCTGCTTAGAACGTTAAATTGAAGCAACTGTTTTCAGATCAGATATCAAATAAAGAAATGAATAAATATTCTCAAACATGATCCAATATTAATATTTTTATAACAGAGGAATGTAAACGAATATGTAAACTTTTCTGAACATCCGAACAGGTTGAACCAATTTAATTCTTTGTTTGGTTTGTAATTCTCTCTTCCAATAAATGCGTCCGTTGTCCGTGGTCGTGCTGCGTGAAAGATAAGATTTTCCAGGGAAGATGCTTCAATCACAGTTGTGGTAAAACATTTTGTTACCTTTCGCCTATCGTAGAATCTTTGGTAACAACAAGTCACTTTTGTGTTTCTTATTTCGAAGAAACGAACATTATACGTAAAAAATTAGTTATATGACTCAGTCCTACTGAAATTTGTTGAAATCAGATTTGCAATTGAAATTCTTTATTCTGAGATAATTATTCATATCTTTTAAGGAAACTTTTGTGTTGTAACATTCATTTTTTAATTGAAATTTTTCAGTCCACACTAGTCAGCGTTTTTATCTTCGAAAATTCAAAAGCTCAATAATTATCTGACCATCGGGCAGAGGTCGGCAAATCCCCGTTTATGGTTGGATTTTCGGGCAATAAAAATTTAAACTCAGATCGAAATTCCTGATCTTTAATTATTTATTTATGGGCTAGATTTTCATTCGACAATTGACCACACCTCAAAACATTTCCGACCGGAATTGAACCATAATTTTTACAACAACCCTCCTCCTAATCTGATGTAATAGATTAAACTAAATAGCTTTACAGAGTGTTTGATAACAATTTTTTTTTCTTCAGTCAATTGATACCCTTTTTGTTCCCTTCCATTCAATCCTATCAATTCTGTACCTGTTCTGAGTGATCGTTTATGAATGGAGCAAAAAAAAAATCAGTCATCGCAGTCACAATCAATGCAATTTGATAAGCATTTGGTGGGGTTTTCTAAATTGCAGCTGCCTTCCATCGATAATTTTGGGAAAAAAAACATTTGTCATCACTGTTTCGCACGTGATGGAAGATAAGAAAACAATAACTTGAAAAATTTTAACTAAAATATTTGGATCATTTACAGTATTGTTCCGATTTTGTCAGCTCCCGATTTTGTCTACCCCCGATTTTGTCTATCCCCGATTTTGTCAGCATTTTATCCCGATTTTGTCAGCTTTTAAATTTAGTTGAAGTTTTCTGCTTTTGAACTAAAAATCCCAGTCATTTAACACTGTACGTTTTTTGGGGGTTGTCCTGGCCCACGTAGAGCACCACCCGTTAACCACTTGGTATTTTAAGGGTTGGTATTTTAAGGGTTGGGGTGATTGAAGGGTCATAAGAATTTTCATTGATGACGAATAGAAGGAGATTGAAAGTTGACCACATTTTGATCACATGGTTTATGGATAGCTCTGAGGGATCATCCATAAACCACTTAGACTTCAGGGGGGAGGGGGGGGGGGGGGCGGGCATTGGCCAAAGTCTACGCTCCATACAAATTTTCGAAATTTTATATGGACAAAAGTGTACGAGGGGGAAAGGGAGGGGGGAGGGTCTGAAATGGCCAAAAATGAGTCTACGTGGTTTATGGATAGTCCCTTAGGGAACTATCCACAAACCACGTGGATTTGTCGTTTTTCATAAAACATATATTTTTTTCTTTTTTAATTCAAAAAAATAAAAGACGGTTAAAAATAAAACATTTATTCTTGTAAATCCATAAAAAAGTACCATTACATACTTCAAATTAAAACGCTCCAAGTCTTACCAAGACGACACGAGGTGTTGGATGCCGCACGAAGTATGGAGTCAGCATTCTTTTGAATTTTTCTGACGGTTGTTGGATGGATGTTGTATTTCTTCGCGATGTCTGCTTTCTTCGCAGCCTTTTCCTCAAGATTCCGAAGGATTTTGACTTTTTCCTTAAGGCTGAGCGCGTTTCGTTTGTTTTTCTCAAAAGGCACTATTTTTGGAGACATCTGTAAATTGTTAAAAAAAAGCCATCTGTTTTGAAAACCATACACCTTGAAGCACTCAGGATAGTACAAACCTTGCTCTACACAGTGGTTAGCTATTAATGGTGACGCTTTTTAAAGTTAGTTTCAACGATGGTTCTTGGTGGTGTTTCCGATATTACTGCGGAAAAATTGATAAACGTATGTGTTAGGAAACAGTATTTTCAGATTTTATTTGGCGTTTAGAACTTACCTCACCGGCGGTTGGAAGCAGAAAGAGGTTGTTAAATATTGACACCTAATCATGAAGCATTTCTGTAATGTTGGCAGCCGTGAGCTGTCAACACGTGCTAATAGGTTCAAGATGTATTCAGTTTAAAGTGATCTAACTTATGTGATCAACAAATTCAGCTGTTTTGCAATTGCATATCAATCCTGCAGCTACGCACCAACGGTTTTTCAAATTTCCATTGTATGAAGGGTGTTTGTAAACAATCACTTAGGGTAGAGTTCTTGAACAAGTCCTCCATTTTGCTATTGGCAAGACCTTTAATTTGACGTCTCAAGAACTCAAATCGGTCAAGCGGTCATCGAGAAACGTGTGTGACATTATTTTGTAACATACACATACACACATACATACTCACATACAGAAATGTTCCGATCTCGGCGAGCTGAGTCGAATGGTGTATGACACTTGACCCTCCGGGCCTCGGATCGAAAGTTGGTTTTTCAAGCGACATGTATACCCTTCTTTGTAAGAAAGGTAAAAAATAAAGAAAAGGGCTCAATGTCACCCCTTATCACGGTATTGACAAAAATATCGAAATAACATGTAAACGGACAATTATCAAATCAAAATTGAAATTATTTTCAAGAAAAAATTTTTCCCGATTTTGTCAGGTACCCTGTTTTGTCAGCCCTAAATTCAAGATGGGGCTATCTCTATTGGTCAATCTTGGAAAATGCCGGGCCAACGATTATGGGAAGAAATGTAGATAGCTGAGCATTTGAGAACATTTTTCTTTAATTTTATCTTTCAAATTTAAAATTAAAAATTTATGCAAACTTCTGTATTTCTGTGCATTTTGACAGTTTTGTCAATTGTGTTAAATTGATTAAAATTAAGTCCATTTTGTATATTTGGCCAAAATTACCGATTTTATCAATTTTTCCAATTTCGTTAAGAATGTCAACTTGGAAAAAAATTAACTGTAAATTTTGTAAATTTTGTAAATTTTGTAAATTTTGCAAATTTTGTAAATTTTGTAAATTTTGTAAATTTTGTGAATTTGGTAAATTTTGTAAATTTTGTAAATTTTGTAAATTTTGTAAATTTTGTAAATTTTGTAAATTTTGTAAATTTTGTAAATTTTGTAAATTTTGTAAATTTTGTAAATTTTGTAAATTTTGTAAATTTTGTAAATTTTGTAAATTTTGTAAATTTTGTAAATTTTGTAAATTTTGTAAATTTTGTAAATTTTGTAAATTTTGTAAATTTTGTAAATTTTGTAAATTTTGTAAATTTTGTAAATTTTGTAAATTTTGTAAATTTTGTAAATTTTGTAAATTTTGTAAATTTTGTAAATTTTGTAAATTTTGTAAATTTTGTAAATTTTGTAAATTTTGTAAATTTTGTAAATTTTGTAAATTTTGTGAATTTTGTAAATTTTGAAAATTTTGTAAATTTTGTAAATTTTGTAAATTTTGTAAATTTTGTAAATTTTGTAAATTTTGTAAATTTTGTAAATTTTGTAAATTTTGTAAATTTTGTAAATTTTGTAAATTTTGTAAATTTTGTAAATTTTGTAAATTTTGTAAATTTTGTAAATTTTGTAAATTTTGTAAATTTTGTAAATTTTGTAAATTTTGTAAATTTTGTAAATTTTGTAAATTTTGTAAATTTTGTAAATTTTGTAAATTTTGTAAATTTTGTAAATTTTGTAAATTTTGTAAATTTTGTAAATTTTGTAAATTTTGTAAATTTTGTAAATTTTGTGAATTTTGTAAATTTTGAAAATTTTGTAAATTTTGTAAATTTTGTAAATTTTGTAAATTTTGTAAATTTTGTAAATTTTGTAAATTTTGTAAATATTGAAAATTTTGTAAATTTTGGTAATTTTGTAATTTTTTTAAATTTTGAAAATATTGAAAATTTTATAAATTTTATAAATTTTATAAATTTTTGAAAATTTTGAAAATTTTGAAAATTTTGAAAATTCAGAAAATTTTGAATATTTTAAAAATTTTGAAAATTTTAAAAATTTTGAAAATTTTGAAAATTTTGTAAATTTTGTCATTCCTGTCATTTTTGTCATTTTTGTCATTTTTGTCATTTTTGTCATTTTTGTCATTTTTGTCATTTTTGTCATTTTTGTCATTTTTGTCATTTTTGTCATTTTTGTCATTTTTGTCATTTTTGTCATTTTTGTCATTTTTGTCACTTTTGTCATTTTTGTCATTTTTGTCATTTTTGTCATTTTTGTCATTTTTGTCATTTTTGTCATTTTTGTCATTTTTGTCATTTTTGTCATTTTTGTCATTTTTGTCACTTTTGTCATTTTTGTCATTTTTGTCATTTTTGTCATTTTTGTCATTTTTGTCATTTTTGTCATTTTTGTCATTTTTGTCATTTTTGTCATTTTTGTCATTTTTGTCATTTTTGTCATTTTTGTCATTTTTGTCATTTTTGTCATTTTTGTCATTTTTGTCATTTTTGTCATTTTTGTCATTTTTGTCATTTTTGTCATTTTTGTCATTTTTGTCATTTTTGTCATTTTTGTCATTTTTGTCATTTTTGTCATTTTTGTCATTTTTGTCATTTTTGTCATTTTTGTCATTTTTGTCATTTTTGTCATTTTTGTCATTTTTGTCATTTTTGTCATTTTTGTCATTTTTGTCATTTTTGTCATTTTTGTCATTTTTGTCATTTTTGTCATTTTTGTCATTTTTGTCATTTTTGTCATTTTTGTCATTTTTGTCATTTTTGTCATTTTTGTCATTTTTGTCATTTTTGTCATTTTTGTCATTTTTGTCATTTTTGTCATTTTTGTCATTTTTGTCATTTTTGTCATTTTTGTCATTTTTGTCATTTTTGTCATTTTTGTCATTTTTGTCATTTTTGTCATTTTTGTCATTTTTGTCATTTTTGTCATTTTTGTCATTTTTGTCATTTTTGTCATTTTTGTCATTTTTGTCATTTTTGTCATTTTTGTCATTTTTGTCATTTTTGTCATTTTTGTCATTTTTGTCATTTTTGTCATTTTTGTCATTTTTGTCATTTTTGTCATTTTTGTCATTTTTGTCATTTTTGTCATTTTTGTCATTTTTGTCATTTTTGTCATTTTTGTCATTTTTGTCATTTTTGTCATTTTTGTCATTTTTGTCATTTTTGTCATTTTTGTCATTTTTGTCATTTTTGTCATTTTTGTCATTTTTGTCATTTTTGTCATTTTTGTCATTTTTGTCATTTTTGTCATTTTTGTCATTTTTGTCATTTTTGTCATTTTTGTCATTTTTGTCATTTTTGTCATTTTTGTCATTTTTGTCATTTTTGTCATTTTTGTCATTTTTGTCATTTTTGTCATTTTTGTCATTTTTGTCATTTTTGTCATTTTTGTCATTTTTGTCATTTTTGTCATTTTTGTCATTTTTGTCATTTTTGTCATTTTTGTCATTTTTGTCATTTTTGTCATTTTTGTCATTTTTGTCATTTTTGTCATTTTTGTCATTTTTGTCATTTTTGTCATTTTTGTCATTTTTGTCATTTTTGTCATTTTTGACATTTTTGTCATTTTTGTCATTTTTGACATTTTAGCATTTTTTTTTGTCAATTTTATCAAATTTTCATATTCCTATTTTCCTTTTTTTCTGTCTTGCTATTTTATTATTTTCCTTCTTGCTAATTTTCTTATTTTCCTGATATCCTATTTTCCAATATTCCTAATTTCCTGATTGTTATATGTTCCTATTTTCTTCTATATTTAATACCTTTTTCCTGTTTTTATTCTTACATAGTTTCCGTTTTACCTTTTTTCTTTTTCACATCTTATTTTCATGTTCTTTTTTGTTCCTCAATTACCTTTTTCAGTTTTGATATTCGTTTTTCGATTTTTAGATATTGTTCGAATTTTCAGTTTTCTTTTTTTTTTATTCCATTCATTCAGTTTAGTATCTTTCCTTCCCGTATACATTAAGTATATTTTTTTAAATTATTATTATTATTATTTCGCTGCACAGTCTTGTTACATTTTTTACATTTTTTTTATCCTTAGTCGTAATTTTTTTAAATTTTCCAGTTTTTCGTATCCATTCGTATCCACGGTTTTATAACGTTATATTTTCGAGTTAAAATTTTACGATTTTCAATTTCCTCAATTTGGGCTAGAAAGGGTTAACCAAGTTTAAAGACTTGATCCCAAAACAAAAGTAAACAAGACCACGTGTTAGCATAGCAACGACGCGCGCCACGGCGTTGAGGCGTCGTCGTTAATAAACAAGCGGGCGTTTGATTCTCTCGTTTGTTGAATCAATAAGATCGTTAATATTGGAACAAGTCTTGGATATCTCCAAAAAGTTTTTAATTCTAGTGAGAAATTGAATAAATTAGTGAAACTTGGTTTCAAATTTCAAACTATCAAAAGGCAATGGGCGGTAAAGCGAAGAAAAAAGGCAAAGGCGAGGGCGGAAACGGTGAAAAAGCGGATGAGGGAGCAACCGGTGAAGCTTCTGGGGCCGGAAATGGTGGCGGAGCCGGCGGAGGGGACGAGGAAGAAGGAGCCGACGAGGAGGAAGCGGAAGCCAAACCGAAAAAGGGCAAGGGCAAGAAGGGCAAAGGCAAGGGCGGAAAATCGTCCAAATTCCAGGGCGATCTGTTCAGCGAGGCCGCCATGGAGAATGCCTACTACGTTTGTCACAATATTCAGGATGTTCTGAAATCGCGCGGCTTCGCGTGGCCCGATGGACAGAAAAAGAAAAAGAAAGGCAAAAAGTAACTGCTGGTTGTTATCGCGCTTAATTCTGAGGCGTACGCGTCGAGCTTTACCTTTCGATTTTCGATTGCCTACTGTTAGGCGATTTTTAATACTTGAGAATAACCGGACTAAAGGGTAAGTTTTAAGTAGGTAAGTTGTTTTTTTTATAGAATGGAATAGGAAACACAAATGCCGATGAAGAAAAAAATGCTAATGCTCGGTTATTTAATTTTGAATCCCGATTGATTTAACATGGCACCAAACAAATGTCTCGCGTGTTCATTAAAGCGTGTTGACAGCATGTTAGCGAGCGATCAAGTTCAATGTAAGCAAAACAAAAGAGGATCATCAACCGAAAACCTATTGGAACCACATCTCGAAATGACCCAGAAAGTGATTTGACATGAATTTTGACAAACATTTACCGGTGAGTGGCGCGTTGATGGAAATATTTACATCTGATTTTTCCATCACGAATCAGGAGGATCCAATATGGGGAAAAATCTCTCTCGCGTTGAGCGTAGATTTTCCATGCGCTGATGAGACTAAATCTTTAAAAGCGAGATGATCACGACGACCGAAGAATATTCACTTTTTCACAGTCGCCAAGTGTAGTTCGCAAAAGTTCGCGCGCGTTCCGTGAATCTTCCAAACGAATCCCACACCCGGCCCGGTTCCCCTGAATTATTGCAACGGTCGCCAAGTGATCTCACCGTCCTGTGTAGGTTGGCATTCCAATTAAAATGTGTTTGTCTAGGTTTGGTAAACCGGTGATCAATCTTAGCTTTGATTGACGGTAGAAAACTTAAGAACACTTTCCAGAAGACTGCAAACAAGTGTCTTTAGTTGATTGGACTCGGATTAATTGTTGCCTTATAAGGACTCCAACGGCCAAGACGCATGCATGGATAGATGTATGACTAATAATCGTGAGAACTGCTGATCTGGAAAGATTTTGTCGCGCGTAGATTCTCACGTCAAGTTGTGCGGTGCTGTGACGATCGTAATCTTAACAAAAATAGAAGACACTTGTGCAGCAGCAGCACTTCGTGTGGGTGTTCGGTTGGTAGGAATCCGACCAAGATTAATGGATTATTTTCTGGCTTGCCTGGAGTGAAACTATTTTTAGAAACGCGTCTTAACTTGAATCTCCATCCCCAAAATGGGGTGCTAATTGTTGTTTTCTCTAAGAAACCAATTCTGATCTCCTTCGCGAATTTTCTTTCTCCAGGAAAAATTTTATTGAAAAAAAACAACAATAAATAATCGCCGAAATGGGTAAGACACCGGCCGTAGGAATCGATCTTGGAACCACCTATAGCTGTGTTGGAGTGTGGCAGCATGGAAAGGTCGAGATCATTGCTAACGATCAGGGCAATCGGACCACGCCGTCCTACGTGGCGTTCAACGATACGGAACGATTGATCGGAGATGCGGCAAAAAATCAGGTAAGCTCCGAGTGAGTCGTTGATTCTGTACTCGTAAATCTATAATTTGATTCTGATTCCGAAGAATTTTGATTCTCAAAACTGATTCATGATTTATTTCTTCAAAATACTAGTCCTGATTTCTAAATTTTGGATTTCAGACTTTTGATTTCTGTTTTTTTTAATTCTTTCTTCTGATTTTTGATTTTCTTTCTCTGTTCTCCGTTCTCTATTCTCTGTTTTCTGTTTTCTGTTTTCTGTTTTCTGTTTTCTGTTTTCTGTTTTCTGTTTTCTGTTTTCTGTTTTCTGTTTTCTGTTTTCTGTTTTCTGTTTTCTGTTTTCTGTTTTCTGTTTTCTGTTTTCTGTTTTCTGTTTTCTGTTTTCTGTTTTCTGTTTTCTGTTTTCTGTTTTCTGTTTTCTGTTTTCTGTTTTCTGTTTTCTGTTTTCTGTTTTCTGTTTTCTGTTTTCTGTTTTCTGTTTTCTGTTTTCTGTTTTCTGTTTTCTGTTTTCTGTTTTCTGTTTTCTGTTTTCTGTTTTCTGTTTTCTGTTTTCTGTTTTCTGTTTTCTGTTTTCTGTTTTCTGTTTTCTGTTTTCTGTTTTCTGTTTTCTGTTTTCTGTTTTCTGTTTTCTGTTTTCTGTTTTCTGTTTTCTGTTTTCTGTTTTCTGTTTTCTGTTTTCTGTTTTCTGTTTTCTGTTTTCTGTTTTCTGTTTTCTGTTTTCTGTTTTCTGTTTTCTGTTTTCTGTTTTCTGTTTTCTGTTTTCTGTTTTCTGTTTTCTGTTTTCTGTTTTCTGTTTTCTGTTTTCTGTTTTCTGTTTTCTGTTTTCTGTTTTCTGTTTTCTGTTTTCTGTTTTCTGTTTTCTGTTTTCTGTTTTCTGTTTTCTGTTTTCTGTTTTCTGTTTTCTGTTTTCTGTTTTCTGTTTTCTGTTTTCTGTTTTCTGTTTTCTGTTTTCTGTTTTCTGTTTTCTGTTTTCTGTTTTCTGTTTTCTGTTTTCTGTTTTCTGTTTTCTGTTTTCTGTTTTCTGTTTTCTGTTTTCTGTTTTCTGTTTTCTGTTTTCTGTTTTCTGTTTTCTGTTTTCTGTTTTCTGTTTTCTGTTTTCTGTTTTCTGTTTTCTGTTTTCTGTTTTCTGTTTTCTGTTTTCTGTTTTCTGTTTTCTGTTTTCTGTTTTCTGTTTTCTGTTTTCTGTTTTCTGTTTTCTGTTTTCTGTTTTCTGTTTTCTGTTTTCTGTTTTCTGTTTTCTGTTTTCTGTTTTCTGTTTTCTGTTTTCTGTTTTCTGTTTTCTGTTTTCTGTTTTCTGTTTTCTGTTTTCTGTTTTCTGTTTTCTGTTTTCTGTTTTCTGTTTTCTGTTTTCTGTTTTCTGTTTTCTGTTTTCTGTTTTCTGTTTTCTGTTTTCTGTTTTCTGTTCTCTGTTCTCTGTTCTCTGATCTCTATCTTTGATCTCTGATTTCTAATTTCTGATTTCTGATTTCTGATTTCTGATCTCTGATTTCTAATTTCTGATTTCTGATTTCGGATTTCGGATTTCGGATTTCGGATTTCGGATTTCGGATTTCGGATTTCGGATTTCGGATTTCGGATTTCGGATTTCGGATTTCGGATTTCGGATTTCGGATTTCGGATTTCGGATTTCGGATTTCGGATTTCGGATTTCGGATTTCGGATTTCGGATTTCGGATTTCGGATTTCGGATTTCGGATTTCGGATTTCGGATTTCGGATTTCGGATTTCGGATTTCGGATTTCGGATTTCGGATTTCGGATTTCGGATTTCGGATTTCGGATTTCGGATTTCGGATTTCGGATTTCGGATTTCGGATTTCGGATTTCGGATTTCGGATTTCGGATTTCGGATTTCGGATTTCGGATTTCGGATTTCGGATTTCGGATTTCGGATTTCGGATTTCGGATTTCGGATTTCGGATTTCGGATTTCGGATTTCGGATTTCGGATTTCGGATTTCGGATTTCGGATTTCGGATTTCGGATTTCGGATTTCGGATTTCGGATTTCGGATTTCGGATTTCGGATTTCGGATTTCGGATTTCGGATTTCGGATTTCGGATTTCGGATTTCGGATTTCGGATTTCGGATTTCGGATTTCGGATTTCGGATTTCGGATTTCGGATTTCGGATTTCGGATTTCGGATTTCGGATTTCGGATTTCGGATTTCGGATTTCGGATTTCGGATTTCGGATTTCGGATTTCGGATTTCGGATTTCGGATTTCGGATTTCGGATTTCGGATTTCGGATTTCGGATTTCGGATTTCGGATTTCGGATTTCGTATTTCGTATTTCGTATTTCGGATTTCGGATTTCGGATTTCGGATTTCGGATTTCGGATTTCGGATTTCGGATTTCGGATTTCGGATTTCGGATTTCGGATTTCGGATTTCGGATTTCGGATTTCGGATTTCGGATTTCGGATTTCGGATTTCGGATTTCGGATTTCGGATTTCGGATTTCGGATTTCGGATTTCGGATTTCGGATTTCGGATTTCGGATTTCGGATTTCGGATTTCGGATTTCTGATTTCTGATTTCTGATTTCTGATTTCTGATTTCTGATTTCTGCTTTCTGATTTCTGATTTCTGAATTCTGCATTCTGAGTTTTTATGGCTGTATTCTGATATCTGAGTTCATTTTTTCTGAATTCTGAACTAACTCTTATTTCTGAATTCTAATTGCTGTATTCTGTATCCTGAATTCATTTTTCTGGATTCTGAACTCAAATTTCTCATTTTTGCATTCAGAATTCTATATTCGGAGTTCTGTATTTTGATGCCTGAATTCTCTTTTATTGTTTCGATTATAGTCGTTTAAACATCTTAGTTTAGGCTTGCCAGATTCTTTTAGAAAAAAAGTGGGACATTTCTTGGAAAAAAGCGGGACACAGCCGAAAAAAGCGGGACAATTAAGAAACTTTTAAAAAAGAAGATTAATTGTATGGCCAAACTTATGCGTATACCATCAAGTTATTCCCAAAAAGTACACTAAGTTTTTTTTACTGGAATTTATTTTGCTGTGTTTTTCTCACATGGCTTCTATTTACATGGTTTTTTGGCCACGGCTCACGCGAATTAAAACGTTATTTAAGAGAATAAATTTCGAGTCCTCCATCTGGACGGCGAATTTGATACCGCGTATAAATACTTTGTGAGATAAAAACTATATTTAAAATTTGTTTTAAGAATTTGAACACTCAAGAAAACTTCCATCATTGTATACTTCGGGCAATTGAATCGAAAAAAGTGGTGTATGATAAAAGGCAATTAAACTAAGATTCCGGCAAAAATTAAGATAGATCTATAACACGAAGTTACAAAATTTACATATTTTCGAGTGGCAAAGAACTTAAGAACTAATTTAGAAAATATGCAATTGGTTTTTTTTCTAACAGCTCTTGTTTTCGAGATAACTTTGGAAAATAGATATAAACTTATTTACTCAATGTGTGTTTTTTCTTGGCAAAACTGTAAAACATTATAAAGGCTTGGAAATTTAAGGTTTCAATTCAATGATCAGCTTTCCCGAAGACCGCGAGTCATTTTGACTTCTGAGAAAAAAAGTTATATTTATTGTTTATTTTTCCCAAATCTGTTAAATATGGGAATTTGGGCGACATTTTTAGGAAATTTTAACCGAAATTGTATCTAAGATATTTCTTAAATCATAAGTTCAATCGTCCAGTCTTCAACAAAGTTCATAAATAGGGTGAAATCTTTGATATAAAATACTCAAAGACTTTTTTCAGCAATGTCAGAAACGTTATCTTTTAAAATGTTTCAAAATAGTATAATTTCATATTTTTTGAGCGATGTATCTCTGAATCTAGATTATCTAGACAAAATATGAATCTTTGATTGGATGAAGGATAGTAAAAGAATTCAAAATCAGTTTTTGTTTTATAAGTAGGTTTTCTAGTTCATTGTTATCAAATCCAAAATTGGTCATTTTCCAAATTTTCACACGCCATGTCACTAAAACAAGAGCTAATAGACAAAATCGTACGAATGATTCGAATTCAGGACACCAACATTATCTAAAGACAGTTATTGAAACAAAGGCATCAAAAAATGCTCTTCCCTAGTGTAATCATTTATAAGCAACTTAAAGCTATTCACATTGCATTGATTCAACGTGGACCAAGAACGCTTAACTGAATCAGAATCTTACTGTAACTTTAGAGTTATTCAGTATTGACTTATAAAAGCTATGAAAAATTCTGCATATTTTGAAAAAAAGACATATTAAAAAAATTTCTTGCTGTACAAATGAATTGAAATTGAAGCTAAAGTTTGTTTTTTTTGCTGTGCAAGTCAGTGAACTTTGTAAGAGTTTTCCAAAAAAAAAAAGCGGGACATTTCCAGGAAAAAGCGGGACGGCGGGACAATCAACAAACAAGCGGGACGGATGGCAACCCTATCTTATTGTCATTCACGAGTGATACAAATTTCTGATTTCTGTGTTTGACCCATCCCAGCGTGACGTCACAACGTTTGCAAAAATTTTTTTTGGTATATTGTATGTAAGTTTTACAGGTCATATGGCACATTGAAAAAAATTATACCTTCTATGCATTTTCTACAATTTGAAACCAAAAGTATTTTTTAAGAACAAATAGTTAACAAAATATAAGCCAAAGGAATCGTGACGTCACAACGCGCTTCTTTTTACACTTTTCAGCTTTTTTTACAACATTGCATTTTTCTGCTCTTCTATTCGATCAAATTTTATGAAAATTTCAAGAAAGTATCGTTTTATTACAACCAACAAAACGCTGTTTTTGATTTTTTCAAATTGATATTTCAATTTATTTTAAAGCGATTCAGTTTCGTGACGTCACACCGCACCATTTTTTAGGCAGGGTTTCGCAAAGCGTTGTGACGTCACAAAATTTTATGGTCAGCTACATGAAATAAATCAAAGTATAATCCTAAAATTTATGATTACTTTACTTGAAATGCTTAAAAACTCAACAAATAATGTGATTTGGTGATGAAATCGATCCATTTATTCCCAAAAAATAAGGGGAATTCAATCTCAAAGGCCCATACAAGCTAAGGTTGCCAGATTGCCCGGTTTTATCCGGGTTTGCCCGGATTTTTAATACTTAATTTAAGAACAGTCCGGCCCGGCTCGGTTGCCCGGATTTCATTGAAAAATGCCCGGATTTATTCACTTTATTTGGCAAATTTATCAAAAAAAAAATCAACAACAAACACCTCCAAAACGAATTTTTGTGAGCAAGTTTCATAAAAATAATCATAAAAGGTTTTTTGGAATTCTAATATACGGTTTAAAATCTATCGATGTGTTTTGATGAAAAAAAAATTTATCATTTTTTTTCTTGATTTTTGTTGAAGAATTTCTGAGTTTTGACAAAATTTGCCCGGTTATTGCCCGAGTTTATGGTCATCAATTTGAAATCGAAAGCCCGGATTTTGCCAGGTTTTTATATAAAAATTGCTCAGATTGTCCTGCCCGGATACGTGCTGAAAAAAATCTGGCAACCTTAACATAAGCAGATAAGGTTTGCAACACTGCTCACATAAATTTTATTCGAAGTTTGAGCCTAAACTTTGTATGGAATTATGTGAAATTGGGTTTGGAAGGAACATGAAAACCAAGTTTTGCACCAATTTCTGAAGTCCCTATCGGCTGATTTTTTTGATTATTGTCATTCACAAAACTTTCGTTATGACAAATAGTTTATCTCCAAACCATTTCGACAATGGTTTAGTTAAAAAGGTTTTTGAATTTCAAAAATTAGCTTCTGATGGGTCAACTACAAAAAATACTTGAACGATCGTTAATCGACGCTTATACACCCGTTTTGAACATTATAGCTGTTTTATGATAACTGTAATTCAAATGCGTTCTTGAGATGAAATATTGTCATAATTAAAGCTTTTAAATACTCAAATTAAAAGAAAAAATAGTTGATAAAGACTGTACTTATTGACGAAAAACAGTTTTTTTTTCATGCCGAACAAAATCCACATAATTCCATACAAACAGCAGGAGACCTTGTGCTAGTACATATTTTAATCTATTTAATTTTGTAATTCAGTTAAAAGTCTCTTTTGTGAGATTTTATGTGAACACGGGATTCGATTTGGATTTTCTAGTGACATTTTTCGAAGTGGAAATTTCAATTAAGGACAGTTTATTATTAGAATCGTTTAATTAATTTTATTAACTATTTTCTATGAAAGTCTTATGATTTTTTTTATATAAAAATTTAATCTATTGAGTATACCATGATCAAAGATTTTTTTTAATCTCATTTCATTTATTTCATAAAGCTTATTTTGTTTGAACATAATGCCAGAAAGAAATAAAAGCTACTAGCGGTGTTTTTCATTCTAACATAGATATACGAAGAGCTTGTTCTTTTGCCAGATTTTTATTCGAATCACAGATAACTACCTGCTTTATGATCTACAAATATTCTTTGATAGTTTGATAGTTTGTTTATTCTAGAATAAAGTGTTTCTAAGCGCGATTTTATACGTTTTATAAGAAATGTTTAAAAACATCTGAGTTAATTCTTAAAAACAATTATTTTCTTTAAAACCTTGATAATAGAATTCGATTATTGAAGCGCATTGTTGTGTTGAACTTGTATTAGCTTAGCTTAGCTTAGCTTGATTGACTACTTACATCCACCTTTAATCATCGAATCCGAAATGCCTCATCATAAGATTTGAGAAGATTTTTCAAGGCAGGGGGGGGGGGGTAGGGTCTAAGGGGTAAAAAAACACCATTTTCACGATTTTTTTTAGAGCTATCGTTCAAACAAATGTATTCAATTTTTTTGCATTATATTTACAAAGCATTGAGCCGGTGACAGCACAGAATCATCTGAAGTCAAAAAAATCAAAGCACAATATTTTTAATAGATGTTTTTCTGGACCCCAACGTTTTTATTTAACTTAAAAAAATTTGTATGAAATTTTTGTGGCTGTTTGAAGTAAAAACTACGATTTTCACGAAAAAATCCGCCATTTTTTATCTGTAAAAACTCCCCAAAGTAAAAAAAAAACGTTGGGGTCTGGTATTTTATATGTAGAAAATATGTTCCGTATTTGAAAAGAATCGGTGAAGTAGTTTTCAAATGACGTTGTCCACGGACTTAAAAAAAAGTGCTTTCGACTAAAACGCGTTTGAAGTAATTTCTACAGTTTTGTTTCAATTGACTTGAAAATTTGACACAACATTCTGAAATGTTTTACAATAAGAAAATTTAAAAAAAAAACGTTTTTTTTTAAGCGTTAGACCCTACCCCCCCCCCCCCCCCCTTAATCCTGGTTCTGTACATGTTGCTGAGTTTTTAAATTCAATGTATTTTACGGATATATCTTGATTCATATCACATTGTTGTGTTGAACTTGTATTGAAGAAAAACTGTCATGGTGTTGAAGTTAAAAGTCTTGAACGTTTTCTAAAAAAAAGTAAATAAATTTTCGTGACGTCACAACGCTTAAAAATAGATACCTTTATCAACGATTCTAGAGCGTGAACTTGCAGTGACTGTTTATTATCTTATGTCATGCTTAAAAGATGGCTTTTCTACCATCATTTTGCAATAATTGTTTTTGACTTAGCTTGATTCTTGACAAAGTTACGTTATGAATAAAGAATAATTGCAAAAATCAATTTAAATTCATACAAAAATTTTTAAATTTCAACGTTAACATACTCACTTCTAAAAAAAGGTAACTGAAAATCTTTTAATGGAACACTTAAGAAATAATCTTTCTAATGCTATGCAATTTATTTTTGGATAATGAAAAATTAAAATCAGTTCTCCTGTTAAGAGGTGCTTGGAATGGGTCATTTAGAGGATAAATATCAAATATGTGCTCGTGTAACTTTATGTGTTTCACATTTCGGTTTGGTTTTGACACATTGTCTGACTACCCATTCAAACCGTAAAAAGCTTCATGTTAGGACGCTCATGTGATAGGCAAACGCAACTAGCCGACTATCTTACAACTAAAAGTTGCCTACCAATCCATTCGCAAATCAATTGATTCGCCATAAATGGACTACCACCTATTTGGTTAGCGAACAGCATATGTTCGCTCACACCAGATTGTGTCAAAGATATCGAACATCCTCACGACAAGTTTCACGCGTATGATCAATTCACTCTTGTATCCCATAACAGGTGTCATTTGAATGTTATGTTGGAGAACCATCTTTGTCGTTAGACTACAAGATAAATGATTGCATATGCTTACTCTACCATTTTTTTTCCTCAGTTGATTCCAAACTGAGTGGCGTGGGAGTGTCCCTTGTTGTGCAAACACACTGTCTGTCAACTTAGGTATAAATATTATTCCAATTTCCTCTCAATACGATACTTTGTGGAGCAACAGAAATTTCTCTATGCACCGCAGATGAGCAATTTAAAATCCAAAAATAACATTTTTCCTCCCACAGGTCCCACTTAAGCTTGGATTCTGCTATTCGTGGCGAACCCTCTCTAGGGTTTACCTTTTAGTATGAAAAAAAGACCATTAATAATAACGACAAAATGTGACCAATTTAAATTAAATATTTTTTTACCTGTACCATGTCATCCCAATTTCTAGGTCGCAATGAATCCGAAGAACACCGTTTTCGATGCCAAACGGTTGATTGGACGCCGATTCGACGATCAGAAGATCCAGGAGGACATGAAGCACTGGCCCTTCACGGTGGTCAGCGACGGGGGCAAACCGAAGATCCAGGTTGAGTTCAAGGGTGAGACGAAGCGCTTTGCCCCGGAAGAGGTCAGCTCGATGGTGCTGACCAAGATGCGTGAGGTGGCCGAGGTCTATCTGGGCGGGACGGTGTCCGATGCTGTGATCACGGTGCCGGCCTACTTCAACGATTCCCAGCGGCAGGCCACCAAGGACGCGGGTGCAATCGCCGGTCTAAATGTGCTGCGGATCATCAACGAACCGACGGCGGCTGCCTTGGCCTATGGATTGGACAAAAATCTGAAGGTGAGAACAAAATATCCACCTTTTTAAACCTATACTTTAGAGTAGCAATGGATATCTTTTAAGTTAATTGATGTTCGTCTTATTTCCACAGGGCGAGAAAAACGTGCTGATCTTCGATCTGGGCGGCGGAACTTTCGACGTGTCGATCCTGACCATCGACGAGGGTTCCCTGTTCGAGGTGAAATCCACGGCCGGAGACACCCATCTGGGTGGCGAGGATTTCGACAACCGGCTGGTGAACCATTTTGCCGAGGAGTTCAAGCGCAAGCACAAGAAGGACATGAGCGGAAATATCAGGGCGCTGCGTCGGTTGCGAACGGCTTGTGAGCGCGCCAAGCGTACGCTTTCTTCGAGCACCGAGGCTTCGTTGGAAATCGATGCGCTGCATGAGGGCATTGATTTCTATTCGAAGATTACGCGGGCACGCTTCGAGGAGCTGTGTATGGATTTGTTCCGTTCGACGTTGGCTCCAGTTGAGCGAGCCCTGGGCGATGCCAAGCTTGACAAGGGCGCCATTCACGATGTAGTTTTGGTAGGGGGATCGATTCGTATTCCTAAGGTTCAGAAGATGCTGCAGGACTTCTTCTGTGGCAAGGCACTGAACTTGTCGATCAACCCGGATGAAGCCGTAGCTTATGGAGCTGCAGTTCAGGCGGCCATTTTGAGTGGTGACGGAAGCTCCCAGATTCAGGACGTTTTGCTTGTTGATGTTACTCCCCTGTCCTTGGGTATCGAAACTGCCGGAGGAGTGATGACCAAAATCATCGAACGCAACTCGCGTATCCCTTGCAAGCAACAGCAAACTTTCACAACTTACAGCGATAACCAGAACGCTGTTTCTATCCAGGTGTTTGAAGGTGAACGGGCCATGACCAAGGATAACAATCTGCTCGGAACCTTCAACTTGACCGGTATCCCACCGGCACCACGTGGCGTTCCCAAGATCGAAGTTACTTTCGATCTAAACGCTGACGGCATTTTAAATGTCTCAGCAAAGGATAACAGCACCGGCAAATCGGAAAAGATCACAATCAAAAACGACAAAGGTCGGCTGTCCAAATCCGAGATCGACCGGATGCTGTCGGACGCCGAAAAATACCGCGAAGAGGATGAACGTCAACGGGAACGCATCGTGGCCCGCAATCAACTGGAAGGTTACATCTTCAACTGTAAACAGGCCGTGGAGGATGCACCCTCCGGAAAGCTGTCCGATTCCGATAAGCAATCGGTGAAGGATAAGTGTTCCTCGGAAATGTCCTGGTTGGATGCAAACACGCTGGCTGAGAAGGAGGAATTCGAACACCACCTAAAAGATTGTCAGAAGGTTTGTGGCCCTATTATGGCCAAGCTTCATCAGGGTGCTGGCGGAGACGGATCTGGATCTGCATCCGGCGGAAAAGGACCAACCGTTGAGGAAGTTGATTAAGATTAAACTATCAAACTAGTTTTACTCAAGTTAATTATAACCTATGTACTATTTATACCGACAGCTTTAAAGATGCCCCGAATAGAAAAAAAACTAGAACTAACACATCACTAACCCCGACCCCCGATCAACCGTCTTCTACGGTTGACCAGCGTGCGCCGATTTAGAGTGTTCTGCTAAACGCAAAATTTTTTCTATAATGTGCATTTATAATGAGCGAAATAAAGCCACTAAAACGCAACGATTGATATGTGTACCTATAATATGCAGGTATAAGTTGTTAACATGGTGAGAAAGAAAAACCTGAATTATTCATATGTATATCGTTGCAACGGACGCGGCGCCTAATCAGCGGGTCAGCGATTCTCAGAGTCGGATTGAAACTAAGCAGAGAATTTACAGTTTGCTTGTATTTAACTGATTTAGAATTGTCACTATTTCACTGAATATGAAAATAGGGACAGTTTTTTTAATAGATTTTTGGGACATGGAATTGGGAATTTCGTTAGCTGCAGCTCAGCGCTTGTAATTTCTTTGAAAAATTTAAATGTAAAACTTCTTAAATTTTACCACTGAAAACGTGAAAATGATATTCCAAATCTGGAGCATTCTTTTTTTGTTTCGTTTATATTAAAATCCGTTAACAAGCCGAAAGAAATATGCTTAAAAAATTTCAAGATTTTATCAGGTTCAAGAAGACTGATTCCTCCCTGTCTAGAGAAGAAAAAAAGCTTAGCAAAGGCAAGCTAAAACAGAAATCTCAATCCACTTTCATAGTTGTCTGCATCAACAGAAGTTTCAATCCACTTGAGCTTTTTAGCATTAACGGAAATTTCAATTCACTATGGCAGTCCACTCACTACTCACTAGGTGAGGTTCGCATCGACTTATTAGTTTAAAAAAAATCATAAGTTAGTATGGATGAGAATTCGAGCAGACTATAGCAAACCGAGACCAAAATGAGGTGTCCACCACAAACTGATAGCATTCGAGTGACTCGGGTGACTCGACTATCGTCGTCACCACACGAGTCGCGCAGAATAAGGGTTACTATTTGATGTTTGTTTTTTAATCTTAGCAAAACAAGACATCATAAGAGTTTCAATAATTTTATTTGTAAGCAAACGAATACTAAAATGAACTGTCTATCTACAGAAACCGGTAGCATAATTTGGTGTAAAATTTAATCCGAAAACAGGAAAGCTTTTAAGGAGATTGAACCTGAGACTAAAATTATAACATCATTCGGTCAAGAATTTACAAAATTGCATAGCCAATTACGCGTCATTAAGATATCTTTAATTTTTAGATAGAAGCAAAATGACACCATAATGATTGCATATTTTGCACCCCAAGCAAATTTTTATTGCAAAAAAAGGAAAGCAATTTTAACTTTCACTCCTTGAGAGACACATTTGCTCTAATTTTGCCTGACAGTAAAAACGAGAGTAAAAATGTTCAAACGTGATTGTGTAGCAAAAATTCACTTTTTAGAGAGCTAAACGATTCCTCATTTTTCCAAGGGGTTTTAAGAGCAAAATAATACCTATATAAGGCATCAAAATAATTTTATGCGTTATAAAAATTGGCATCAACATACTTTCAAATCTTCTCTCAGAATAAGTGTAATTTGACATTACTTCGCTAAGGTTCTCACAAAAAATGGAAAAGAAAACATTACAAAATCTACAAAACCAACCGAAATTACAAAAATAACCTAAACAACGTTGAAAAGGAAAAAATACAACAATCACATTTTTTTTTAAATACTAAAAAGACAAAAATCGCACAATAAAACAGGAATGACAGTCATGTACATACATGAAAACAAATATCTGAAAAATACAAAAAAAGTAACAATGACCAAATTTACATATGACAAAATTTAAATAAAAAATGGTAAACATATTAAGGTCATTTTTTTGTTATTTTTAATGTTCTTCTATATTTTTCTATATCTAGACCACGCTAATCCAATCGAAATGGTGCTTCATAAATATTTTTATAGGTTCTATGTGCCTTGCAGCGAGTTGTTAGTCAATTTAGAAGCCAATTCAAAAAAAAAAAAATTAGAGAGTGCATTCTCCAAAAAGGCAAACATTTTTCTAGAAGTAACACCAGATCTCGAAGTTTTATGCATTTTTAAGTAGTTTTTCTCTGAATCAAAGCATCAAGTAACCGCAATAGTGCCATTGAAAAAAGAATGAGCTCTTAATGTTCACATTTGTCTGAATAAATGGTACTTAAAAGAGTTGGGCAATAGTTTTCCCCATTTGTACCTTTAAAAGAACTTCAATAGTTCATAAAGCTTGTTTGTTAGAGTGCCCCAAATGACCCGACATTTGAAAAAGTTGCGCGGCAGGCTTAAATTGATCCCTTGCCTACTACAAGGTCTCATGCCAAATTTGGGGCGGATCGAATCATGGGAAGGGGTCGCTCAACGAGCCTAAAGTTTGTATGGGATTTTGAGACATTTTGTTCGGGAGGAACATAAAAATCCAGTTTTTCATGAATAACTTTGGCTTCCCTCTCGGCCGATTTCTTTTGAAAACGGTTTTTCTTAAAGCCTAAACTATGACAAATATTTAATCTTAACACTGCATTTCAATTCGACTTATGATAAAGTTATTAGACCTAAAAAAAATAGCTATCTTTTTTAGAGTGATATTCCTCACTATTGATGAGAGACACTGCTTCGAACATTTTGACGCAGCACTAACAGTGATGAGTATCACCCTGAAAAAAGTTAAGCCTATTTTTTTAAGTCTGATAACTTTTTTACCATAAGTCGAATTGAAATGCAGTGTTAAGATGAAATATTTGTCATAGTTTAGGCTTTAAGAAAAACCATTTTCAAAAAAAATCGGCCGAAGAAGACCAAAGTTATTCATGCAAAACTGGATTTTCATGTTCCTCCCGAACAAAATGTCTCAAAATCCCATAATAACTTTAGGCTCGTCGAGCGACCTCTTCCCATGATCCGATCTGGCCCAATTTTGGCATGAGACCTTGTACTAGGCTTGAGATCAATTTAAGCCTGCAGCGCATAACATTTCACAAGCTTATATTTATTTATTTATTGATGATGATCCTAGGCTAAAGCCTTTTATCTGAAATTAAACTTAAAAACTAACATCGATCATACTTTTAATTTTATGTAAAACACTTCTTAATACTATCTTTGATTTGGTTTCTGAACATGTTAAGATTGATTTCTTCTACGTATGCGTTGTAAAGTGCCATCATCCTGTACATTGGTTCGTTTCTCGCGTAATTCTGTATTCTGTTTAAAAGCTGGAATGGCCTTACGCTGCGTAGACTACCTCGTCCTTCGTTGGGGGATATTTGTGAAAGCATATACGGCGAATAAAACCTTCCACTTGTCAAATCCTTGAAAAATAGTGCATCGTTTGACTTCCTGCGATTTTCTAGCGAATCCAATCCGACCAGCATAAACAGGGCTCGGTAATCCGGCATTTCCTCTTGCCATCCAAGATTCCTCAGTGCGTATTTGAGAAATTTCTTTTGAACTCTTTCCAATCTGTTAACGTGGACATTGTAGTAGGGTTGCCTAAACAACACTGGCGTACTCGATTGTAGTCCGAACTAATCCTACATAAATTGAGACGATTGTGTAAGGGTCATTCAACTCATGGCAAACTCTACTGACCATTCCAGACATAGAGTTAGCTTTGGCTACTACCTGCTCTATGTGTTTCGTGAAATTCAGTCCTTTGTCTGATATTCGTCAGTTTAGATCATCTGCGTATATCAGCACAAAAACGTCCTGCAGTACCTCGGGGAACTCGTTCATAATAGTGATGAAGAGAAGGGGTCCCAAGTGACTTCCTTGTGGCACACCACTCTGGACCGAGAATGCACCGGATCTTACATTCCCCAGCTTTAGGGGAGAATGAGGATACTTGATCCCTGGGGATACTTGATTCCTTAGCTATATCTCGAAACTGGAATGTCGTACAAAGATCAAATGTTCTAGAAAAATGTGCCAAAATGAGCAAAATAACAATGCTTGTAGTTTAAAAAATTTTAACAAAATAATTGTTTGAGTAAATGAACTTTGTTTGAAAAATTTCATAAAATGTAACTTGAAGATCTTTTTTCATCACTTTAAAATGTTCCTTACATGGGAAAATTATGAAAAAAATATTTGTTCCAATGTATCAATCGTTCGAGCGTAAAATGAACTTTATAATGCCATATTTTCAAAGCAATGGAAAACTCTCAACTTTTTTCAGAAAAAGTTTTCTAAAATGTTGATTATGGGTATAAATGATCCCCTTGAGTTGGGTACGATTGATCCCCCTTCCAAACGGCATATTCTTCTTCTGAATTGATCGTTATGATTGCTGATCACGAAATTACTAATATTTATCCAAAAACTAATATTTATCAAACAATTGTCTGAAGAAAAGACCAAAAATAATTAATTTTCTCTTTTTTATAAAAAATTGCGCCTTTAAGTATGCAATGTTATTAGCGTTGAGATAAAGTTAGAGAATTTTCTTCTTATGTCTGCTATAAATTGTGAAATGAGAACAAACATGACCAAAATAGTCAATTATTATTCTATCTTGGGGTTTTGTTTGATTTTTATACAAGGATTAGGGCTTCCTGAATAAAAGATCAAGTCTCCTTAAAAGGGGATCAAGTCTCCCCTAACATCAGAAAAATCGCAATTTTTTTACTCCCACAAAAATGCATCTAGTTCATCAACGAGTATAAGTATTGTTCTAATTTTTGGAGCATAGAAACTTGAAGTTACAAGCTGTCAGAAAATGTCAAAGACGGCGAGTTGCTAAATTTTTCCAAAAAGATATGGTGAAAATAAGAAAAGGGGATCAAGTATCCCCACTCTCCCCTACATATTGAATTCTTTCAATTAAGTATGAATTTATCCATTTAAGGCAAGTATTGGCAATTTCATTTTTGCTGAGCACGGATAGCAGTGAATTGATATCGATCACATCAAATGCTTTTGACATATCAGTATAAATAGCGTCGACTTGCAGTCCTTGCATCATCCATATCGAAATCCTCGAGACAAACTCCCCAAGATTTGTTATGGTTGATCGTTTTTTGAGAAAACCGTGTTGAACTTCCGAAATTTTACTTTCCAACCATGGATACATTTGGTCGTACACGATACTTTCGAAAAGTTTCGGTATGGTAGAGAGAATTGCAACTCCTCGGTAATTTTCCACAGAGAGCTTGGAAGAGCTTTTATGGATAGGTACAATATGCGAGATTTTCCAAAACGTTGAAAATACTCCTTCTTGGGAGTCAGAAAACAGGCGATGTAAGGGCTCTAGAAGTCCATTGACACACTTTTTAATGAGCGAGTTCGGTATCCCGTCAGGGCCACTGCCTTTAGATTCGTCGAGCATCAAAATTTTCCTTTTTATATCTGTTATCGATACTGTTAGCTCAGGAAAAACTTCCTCCGGAAAAACATATGTTTGATCAGTTTGATTATTATTCGAGCAGTAAACATTATCTGCTTTTTTAGTTTAATACGATACATTTGTTGGTATTAAATTTGATTTACGCTTAGAGTTAACATACGTCCAAAAACGTTTCGGTTCAGTTTTAATATTTCTCTGTATATTTTTCAGGTATATGCAACGTTGGGCTCTGTGCAAGCTTTTGAATGCATTCACCGCTACTCGATATGCAATTTTGTCAACTTGAGATTTACTCCTACGGTATCTGTTATGCTTCTTTCGTTTCTCTTTCAAACGACGAATTGTTTCAGCACTGAACCATTCGGGGTATCTAGAGCTAGCTGATTTTAATTTAGTTGTTCTACAATGGTTCAGCAATGAGCCATAAACGACAGTGTAGAATAACAAAATGTTGAAATCTAGAGCACATTCAACCGAACGATAACTTTCACTTATGTTATCAAAACCCCCAAGACTTAAAACTTCCCGTACAAATTTGGGGTAGTCTATTGTTTGTGTGCATATATGCGTATGTCAGATAAGACAGATTGGCTTTCCAAAATACACAAAGGAAACTTTAAAGTTCCATGCTATGCTGCACCCATTTGAAACTTCTATGCCTCTTCAATGATATCGATTCAACTAGTCTGCACCATTTTGCGTAATTTTAATAGAAACAAAATAAATATGTTTTATCAGTTCAGAATTAACAGTAAATAGAAATGTCCGCGAACATAAATCTCAGGAGTTTCATAACGTTGGCCGTTTTTTTTGGCAAAAATTGTGAAATACTTACCATTATTCTGTTAATCGCACTCGCACTCAGTTTAAGAATCCCTGGTATCAAACGTTGCTGCCTTAGAACAACCACCTCAGCTTGTGATCCACATTTTGGAAACTTGCTACGGAAAACCGGTATCGGTGACATTGTCGATCGGCACACATTGCACATTGCAGTTCCATTCATCCATCGGAAAAGTGCCTCATCCTCGCGTGCCAATTGTGTGACCTTTGACTTACGACAAAATCGGACTAAAAATCATGGGTAATCTCAGTAAGTATTTCTACGAGATGACCCGGGACAAAACCTGTCGGGATATGTTACATCCCGGGTACACGTGCGCCCAGGCCGCCGTGATCTACGTGAAGCAGGGAACGTGGGGCGCAATGCGGCACTATCTTCCTACTGTGGTGGTATGTGAGTCGGTAAAGTTTATGTTTTTGGATTACATTTGAGTTGCAACGGGCGTTTCTTGAATCCCGTTTTAGACCGCACTTCTGTTCAGAATGAACCAGTGGGACAATCCAGATGTTTGGATGCAGGCAATGCTACAGTACGGACGTTGCATCCTAGCCGGGCTACCGATGACGGCCGGGAGTTTCCACTTCTTTTGCGGATTTTAGTAGGTTGAATTCAAGTTTCGAAACTGCACAGCCGTTTTTGACCTGCGCATATTTTAAAAGCAACCTTCTAGGTCGATTTTCGGCGCCGTTCTTCGTGTTCGTTCCTTCTTTTCTCGGTGGGTGCACTTGTATGTTCCTGCCACGATCGATTATACGAACGCAGGGTATCGGCCTTTTCAATACGGTAACAACAAATTTTAAAATTGAAAGATACACAAACATATCTGCTTTTCCTTTTCAGTACGTTGAGTTTCTAATTCGTCGAATGCGAGGAAAAACAGCTGAAGCGTTGCGAGTTTCACGTCTTATCGGAACCATTGCATTCAGCTTGATGAGTGCCGCCATTATGCCGGGACTTCAATATCTGGATCTCAAAAATAGCTTCTGGTTTGCGCACACCTACGATACCACGAAAAACAACAACCCAACACCAATCGAAGCCAAAGCATCTTCTTGCCCTCATCACCCGGACCACAGCTGTTTCGATCATGTCCTGAAGGAATCGAAACGGTCCTTCTACTTTGGTTGCGCAATCTGGTCCATTAAAAACATCCTTCCACGTGTCCTATTGGCTTTTACCAGTCCAGTAACCTTCGTACGGACCCTTCTCTCGCAAAAGGACTACGGTCTTATTGCTTTCTTCTCCTGCTACAAAGCTTTCTACGAATCAATGCACTGCTTGCTGATCCGCAAAACAGACCTAACTCCCCTGGCAAGAGCAGCCCTAGCCGGCCTAGTCGCAGGAATCGCTTACCGGATGTACCCCAGCTACGTTCTGTTTACCTATCCGATAAGCCAACTGGTCGAAATCTACTGGAAGGTGTACATGAAGTCGGACCTCGAGAAACCGCGCCTAGTCGAGTGGATCGATCGTCTCCCGATGGCCCATCTGGTGTACTGCTTTGCGCTCGGTATGATGTACCATCTCCGGGTTGTCTATCCGTACCATACCAATCGGATCTGCCACAAGGTGATGAACATCGGAACGACCGGACGATCAGAGATGTTGGCCCGTGGCTATGCGGAAATTATGCTGGGACTGAGAGATTGATGAATTGATGTTAACAGAGAGTTCGTTATATTTAAACTTTAACCCTGATAAAAGATTGATTAACTGAAATGTGTTTTCTTCCTCTATTTAAGAAGAACTATCCGAAATCAGCGAAAAGGTAATACATTCTTCGTGAGAACTTGTTTTGCAAAACTTTTGCGGATCCCATGTGTCTGGACAATAAATCAGGAACTGAAGTTTCAACATAGCTTGTGATGATGAACGACAAAAATCAGTTACTGGATTTAATACTCATTCTTATTGTCTTTTTGAATATCAGGGACATTCTTTAATTGTACATTGCGACGAGTGAATGCAATCCTTATAGATTCAATCTGAGAAAAAAAAACTTTCCAACGAAACGACCTATCTATCGATATGCGGTTCGATGGTATTGCCGATACAACCAGCGCCACTTTGTAGAGCTATGATGAGAGCATTCGCGATTCAGCCAATGCTGAAATGGGTCGTGCGATTTGTGTTGTCGAGGCTCTGCATCCAGTGATTCAACTGCTTCGAGGATGTTTGATTGAATCGAGCCGGAGTCCAAACATGGTTGTGAAAAAGTTTTGAAAATCAGTCTGATGGGCAAGTGGGACTGGCTCTAGGAGGCTCGAAATTTTCTTTGGATCGACCTTTTGCATACGATTCGAAGCATCCACGATCGATCTTTTGGATAAAATTCGAAGTATCCACGATCGAATTCTAAGGTAGCTTTTGATGACTTCCCAGTTTCTTGAGCAAAATCAACAAAACTCTGACAATTTTGAAGCAAGTTCACTTAAGAAATCCTTCTGTTTCAAAAAGCTCTCGAACATTTTAAAAACACTACCTCATCGGGTCTGGCACCACACAGTGACAGGAGGAAAGCTGGGTTCTTTGCTATATCCGTGAAATTCTTGACACAAGAATCTTTTCTTTTGATAACGCCATGAACTACAAGCTGCAGAGATTCGATAGCATAGCAAACTTAATCAGCCTTTCCTGAAACGATTCTTGCAGCTCATCCGAAAAGTCTCGCTGTCCGATCTTACTGTCTCACCATTTTTTTTTCTTTACCATCGAAACTTCCTCGTCATGTCAGCTCAAGCTCTTCTTTTCCAAACGGTCGCCAACATGTTGGCACCGTTGTCTGACGGCACCGAGATCAGGTTAATAGTTACTCGGACAAAACCAGCAGCTCCAGAATCTTTGCTTTAACGAAGGTAGCAATTTTACTTCTTTTAACTTCCAGCACAGCTGTAAACCGCGAAAATTACATTCAATTGGCGCTAAACTGGAAAAACTTACCCATAGAGGGTGTCCACGATGAAATACCACACACAAAATTGATTCGCAAAAATCGAATTTTCATCCGATTGCCTTCAAATTTTCAGGGATTGAAAATTAACTACTAAACTTCATTTTACTCGTATTTTATTTACAGTCCATATGCAAATTTCCGCACCTTGGCCTTAACCCCGGACATAAGATTCTGCACAGCCTGTGAATCAGCCGTTTTTTGTATGTAAAACGATACTTTCTTCAGTTCTTCGACTGTCTTCACTACCTTAGGTCGTTTAAGAAGCTGCTGCTTCATAATCGCCCAGTACTTCTCGATGGGGCGAAGCTCCGGAGTGTTCGGAGGGTTGAACATTTTCGGCACGAAATTGACCTTATTGTCCGCATACCACTTTTGCACATCCTTGGAGTAGTGGCATGAGGCCTAGTCCGGTCAGAAGATTGTTGGGATGTTGCGGGCTTTCAGGAGAGGAAGCAGCCGCTTCTGAAGGCACTCTTTCATGTACACCTGTCCGTTCATCGTGTCCTGTGGTGTCACGAAAGGTGCACTCCGCTTCCCGCACGTGCAGGTGGCTTGCCAAACCAGGAATTTATTCGCAAATTTCGACATCTTCTGAGTGAGGACATGCTCCGGGGCGCTGAACTTATCCTTAGCCGTGAAAAACAAATACCGGGGATCTGTTTGAAGTGTGCAGCATTCAACTTTCGTCAGCATGTTGAGGTACAACTTCCTAGCAGGCCTAGGGGCCTTTTGTACCTTGAACGTTCGAAGCCCAGCCTTTGTTTTGGCCTTCTGGACAAAACTTCGGCTTTGGTGCAGCTTCTTAGTCACATCCCGAGCGGAGGCGTTCGGGTTTCGGTTGAAGGCCCTAACTACGCGGTTGTGATTTTTGGTGTTGTACGGAATACTTTTGCCTTCACTTCTGGGCTTCCGATTGGTGGCCTATCGTTCCTCGAACCGCTTAATCACTCGCGACACCGTGGAATTCGCAGTTCCCAACGTTTTAGCGATGGAACGATGCGAGAGATCCTTGTTCTTGTGATGAATGTGCAAAATTTTATCACGCACGAGCTGTTCTTTCGACTGCTTTTCCGCGAGTTTTGATCACAGGACTTTGAAACTTGCAGGATGTAGACAATACACTTTGAACTAAATCCACCTAAATTTTCATTAAATTCCATCCGACGGTGAAAGAGTTAAAAAGAAAAATTTCATAGTGTGGCAATCTCATTGTGATGAACCTTTACCTTATATTTCTTTTTCTGTACGTGTTGAACGATTGTGCCTGGGATGTGACGGTTAACGCGGGGCGCAGAATCAATTTGAACCGAGATGAATTAGTTTTAGCAATGCTTTCCAAGTTAGGCATGATAGGAGGAAACGATGATAGGTAAACAGTTTTACGGAATAATCAAGGAACAGCTTATTGTCGATTGTGATCGGCCGTTTTGCAACTACTCAGGGTCTTTTGGTGCTTGAAGTTCGTTCTTAGAAAGCTCTTTCTCGTCCGTCATCATACTTCTGCTGTATATTTTCGACAGATGAGAAACCTTTTCGACACAGATCCTAGGGTCAATCAAGAACTGTCGGCCGGAGTGTTCTTGAGCACGTAAGTAATTCCCTCCGTCTTGGAGCCTGCAAGCGCCTGAAGCTAACTCTTCAATTCCAAACCTAGACGTATCTGAGCCCATAACCTGTTGAATTTAATGATTTGGCAACGTTGCTAGTGATGACATACAGTTTATTCACTTGCTCAATAAGATCGGTACATAGCTATCGGTACATCTGAGCCCATAACCTGTTGAATTTAATGATTTGGCAACGTTGCTAGTGATGACATACAGTTTATTCACTTGCCCAATAAGATCTGTACATAGCTACATTCTACTCCAGCGATTGTTATTGCCATCGATTTCTTGAAAGTGTGTAATACGTTTTCAGAGAACTTTCTTGCAGGGATGTTCGTTTTTGTTCTACTAACATATATACATGTCTTCTAAACTACTATTAGGAAAACTTTATTTCTTAGCCAAATTCCCGGGAAGCACTGTATCTGTAATGATAATGTCGAAATCCAAAATGATTTTTTACTTGGTTAACGGTACCTGGTACCTGAAATTGAAAGGAGTTGCAACTAGCTACTGTAACTATCTACATACTAATAAATGCACGTTGTATCGGTCTTATCCGGTTCCCCTGAGAGACTGTTTCGAGCAGCCCGCTCTCGAATTCCATGCAGGCACTTATGGCATCATTCTGAGCGCACCGTCCAACCGAATGACCTCCCCGTTGAGCAGTGGATTCTCGACAATCGATTCCACCAACTGCGCATATTCGGCCGGATCTCCTAGACGCTGCGGGAACGGTACAGTTTTGGCCAGGAAAGCCCGCACCTTTTCCGGCAGCGCCTGAAGCATCGGTGTATTGAACAGCCCTGGTGCAATGGTACAGATACGGATACCCTGGGTGCTCAAATCCCGAGCAATCGGTAGGGTCATGCCGACGACAGCTGCCTTGGAGGCGGCATAGGCAGCCTGACCGATCTGCCCATCGTAGGCGGCCACCGAGGCCGTGTTGACAATAACACCTCGCTGTCCATCCTGGTTCGGTTCGTTGTCCCCCATCAGGCCGGCAGACAGGCGAATGACGTTGAAGGTTCCAGCCGTGTTGACCAACAGTACCCGCTGGAAGTCCTCAAGTTTGTGGGCGGCTTTCTTGTTAAAGTTGTACGTCTTGACGGCAACCGCTATGCCGGCACAGTTGACGGCAACGTCCAACCGACCAAACTTGCTCTTGGCCACCTCCAGAGCACCGGTGACGTCCTTCTCTGAAAGAACCTATAATCGGGATAAAAAAATTTTTTTATCAGACTTTCACTGACTAGGTAAGGAGGTTATCATAGCTTACATCCACTGGCACGAAAACCACATTGTCGCCCAGCTCCTTGGCAACCTCCCCACCTTTGGAGGTTGGCAAATCGGCCAGCACCACCTTACTTCCAGTCCGGGCGAATCGTTCCACTGTGGCGCGGCCCAGGCCTGAGGCGCCACCAGTCACCAGAGCTACCGCGTTCTGCGTTTTATAGTTGAGTAAGGGTTAAGAGAGAGAGAAAAAGATACCCTCGATTAGTTACATCTTGCAGGATTCATTCGTCAATGATAGCAGTGCGGCATGGTGTGGAATATTCTAAGCTCGCATTTAGAGTTTTAAAAAAATATATTAAAAACACAATCGTTTATTGGCACACAAGCATCAACACAACCAAACACGACAAGGAAGGAAGTTCACATTGATATTTTTTATATATATTTTTAACTCCCCACTTTTCGGAGAGACCCGCGATTTAGGGAGTGGATGGGCGTAAAAACAAGAGTTTATAACAGGACAGAAATGTAGAACCATCAACACACCAGAAAAGGAAATAACTCAACTAATGAAACAACTCAAAAGCCAAAATTTCTAATCGGTTTCAGTTTTGGTTAGGGACAAGAAACTAAAAGAAAACTAAAAATAAAAATTTTGCAGCTTAGTGATGCAAACACATCTTGTTACTTACATCTCGCTCTTCCAATCAACAACTTTTTTTTCTTTCATTCTCTCGCAATGGATACGGAACGCTCTCACAAGCCGCCGCCGCAGTCAGTCACTAGCTCTCTAGCATCGATCGTTCGTTCGTTCATCCCACCATACTTAAGCTCTCGCCGGAAACTCTTTTGCATATTATCTTCATAACCATGCCCATCCCCTCCTTTTATCACAAGTCACAACATTCTTCCGGGCAGGAGACTTTTTCAAACCCTCGCCTCGATCGATCACTTTCATCAAAAAGGGAACAGATATTCCGAACCAAACCGGATCTCGCGGACGCGAGGAGAAATACACTCAACGACAAGCAGCAAACATTCCAAGTTTGAGGGGAACCAGGGAGCGAGATTTGAGATGCGGAACTTTAGAGTGGGTGTTTCTGCCGAAATCATCTAATAAATAAAAGGGTCAACTTATGGAAAACAATGGAAACTTTTCCTAACATTTCTTTAAGAGAAGTCTTTACCATAGAGTATGAAAAGTGAGTTTTTGAACTTAATTTTTTTTTATGATTCCTGTTCCGTATTTGATTACTCGTATTTGTATTAATGATTTGATAATCTGATTTCTGATTGATTATTCTTATTTGGAATTTCTTGATAACTAGTTACTTCAAATTTTTGGCATTTCATTGCAAGTTTTTCAACATAGTTTCTGTATTTTTCTATTCTGGGGTTTTATTATAAATCTACTATCTGACCCTTAATTCTTTTTCGATTTTTTTATGATTCTCGATTTTTTTCTTTTTTTTTACTTACTATTTACTGCTTATTATTCTAACTTTTCTGTTTTCTATTAACTTTTTTTTTCTACTTTTCATAAACGAACACAAGCACATATACGATCTCAATGAAACTTGAAGTTTCCTCGACGAGATTCCATCAACTGTTTTCTATAATCTGTTTTTAAATTTCTGTTTTCTATTGCAAGGTTTTTGATTCTTATTTAATATTCTGGATTTTGATGTTAATTCACTTATCTGATTTCTGACCCTACTTTTTGTCAGATTATGATTTTTTTTTTTTTGTTTTTTTTTATTTTCTATCCTCTATTTATTATCTTTGTTTTCGTTTCTTTAAATTTGTTATGCATGTTTATTGTTCTGAATTTTTGTTCTTCGTTCATTATTTTCCGTATTTTGAAATTGCTCACAGTTAACTTTTTTCAGTTATTTGCTAAGAATTCAACATGTATGTTCTGTGTTCTGTTTTTCGATTTCTAATTTCCGACATCTCATTGCGATTTTAAATGTTTGATGTGAAGTTCTAATTCATCACTTTTGGGTTTTTGATTTCTACCGGCGAATTAACTTTAGATTTTGATTTAATATTCTGTATCTTGGTTCAGTTTGCGGTTCTAAATCCGATTCTGATATTAATTTTAGTCTTTATTTTGATTCAAGTTTGGGTTTCTTAATGCAACTTCTACTTGTATGTGTAACACAAATTTTGAAAATGTATCCAGTGAATTGTTCTAGTATTGCATAACTAAAAGCAACTCCGGTTAGGATTGCGAACTTTTAAAGCAAATTGACATCAAATTATGCTATCACGATTAGGCTGGACAGCAAAAATTGCTCTTATTTTGATTAACTTAAGGTGGAACAATGCAAAAATCAAAGCAAAATGTTCATTAACGGATACAACAGTAACGCCAAATGTTGGTTTTATTGAAGCCTTAACTCAACCTCGTTCTGCTGTCGTTTTCCAAAAGTTTTATTTTAAGATCATGCCTATATGATGCCTTATGTTGGCATTATTATGCTCTCCAAGCTCTCGGAATTGGAGGTGTAAAAAGAGTCTCAGTTCCATCAAAATTAGGCAACACTTTGCTAACCATGTATGAAAATTTCTTCCATTTCCGTCCATTTCTACTCGGTACCAGCGAAATGAGAGCACATTTGCCTCTCAGAGCGTGATAGCAAAAATTGCTATGATTTTGCCATAGAAGTGTGCTCGTGAGGCTCTTACTGATATTCCTTATTATGAATACTCTGCAATTTGATTGGTTCTTTGCTAAGGGGCCTCCATTAATTACGTAACGCTCGTAGGGGAGGAGGGGGTGAGCTTGATCGTTAAAAATTGTGACATAGGGGGGGGGAGGTATGCTCAACGTTACGTGACAATTTGTTTTTATTTTCAAAAAATTTCGTTCTGCTCGCAGCAATTTTGAAGTGAGACCATTTTTATGGCATTTCTGACAGATCTGAAACATGGAGAAAACAAAACTTAACTTAGCTGTAAACTTCACCATCGTTACGGCAGGTTATTCCAGAAATTCTAGAACATAAGGTACAGCATTTCTATTTAAAAAAAACTTAATTTTCACGTAATTTTCATAGGGAGGGGGGGTGTACGTCGCAGCGTTACTATTTGTGACATACGGGGGAGGGACATCTATTTGGGCGTTACGTAATAAATGTACGTCGCCTGATTTTCCAATACACATTGATAAGTCTTATTGACATATTTCTTATTTCTGGTCACCTTTTAGTCATCGATTTCTCGCTTCTTATCGAATGGCAAGACTCTGATTATAATTTACCCATTCTATTTGTAATTTATGTATTGGAATTTAACGTTCGCCTAATAAACTTTTACTTTCTCCATTTTTTCCAAATAACTTTTTTCTGGTCTCGCATCTCAAATCGTCCCTTAACCATTTCTTTCTCAATTAGACAAATCGAAAATATCGCCAACACGCGCACATCAAAAAAAATAAAATTCTCACAGCTTATGCTCATTTTTCTTCTGTTTTGTATTATTCATCTTTATCAGCAGCTTAAACTCACATGTTCTCATTCTCTATATGCTCGTTATATAATTTATCATTTATTACTGGGTACATAATCATCATCAATCGCTTATCATCATCATCATCATATCATATCAAAATCATCGCCTTCCATGTATAGAATCATGCATTTTAAAACAAAAAAAAACGGGGAGGAAATACACACTCATCATCAAACTACTACGCTTCTGCCTTCTGTCTCCTATTTTTAATCGGATCTTGCTCTGCTCGCCACAACAGTTTGCCTTCTTGTTTTTTTTTTGTTTTTCAAGTTAATTATTTTTAATTTTTGTTTTACATATAATTCTGGTTTGTTTGTTTGTTTCTCTTTTTTATAGCTTTTCTTACTATTTTTTTTCGCTACTGGTGCTGCAGGTTGCAAGCAAAAGGAGAACCCATTCATATATATTTCGTACGCTTTGCTCGTTTTAGCTTTGTTCATAACACTAAGTAATAATTGGTATATAATATATATTTGTTTTTTTTTTTGTTTGTTTCTTCCGTTTTCATTCATCGTCATACCGAATTTTTCCTCCCGTAACACAACACTATCAACTAGTTTGTTTAGTTTTAAAGACTTTATCCGCTCTTTGTTTGATTTTTACTATAAGATATATGCTTTCGACTTCGAATGGGAATCGGGGGTGTATTGTTAGTTGTGTGCTTTAAATTTCATTCCGACTTTCAAAGGTATAATATTTGTTTAAATATTATCGGGCATAATTAGTATTAGAGTGACCCCCTTGTGAGAAACGACTGCCAATCTTGAACTTGATTATTATTTTTAAATAAATTCATTAAAAAAAATCATTTCAACAATGAAGCTTTAGGATCCAACCGTGGGTTCGAAATGGCAGTTCCAATATTCTCGGTAATTTTTTTTTCGACTTTCAAGAACTTCTAGCTTCTACAATACACTAGTGTGATCTCTTTCAAACAGATTTTCCTCCAAAAACACGGTTAGTGTACATACTTTGTATTTTTTCTTCTATTGGTTAAGCATAAAACAGTGGAGAAATAAACCAAACAAACAATAAGAACGCTCACATCAATCAATCCCAAGTTTATTCTCTCTATGTTATAGTGATTATGCTCTTCCTTATTGACTAATCAGCTAAGTGAGTTTTTAGTTAGTTTTCAACAATGCGTCACACTCAATTTCACTACTACATAATTGCACAGCTTTGTCTATGTGCTCGTGCCACATTCGATACACTATCCTAACGGTGTACCAGGTGTGTTAGAAAAAGTTGGTTGGTTGAAAAGTGTTAAACTTTGTAAAAATCAATTGTTAAAAAACATCTGCTTCACTCCTCTCCTCGAAACCACTCGACAAATTCGCGTTTTCCTTCCGAGTTTTGCTTTTGTTTGTTTAGTTTTTCGCTCTTAGTTTAGTCTCAGCCCTGTCTTAACGCCAAGCACATTCATCACTTCTGATCAATTCTTTAAACTACTTCATCAGTTCAATATTGTTGGACATTTGAACGGTCAAAAAAGCGAGGTTTCTTCAACTGCTGCTGCTGATGTGGCGCCTCGAAATTGCACTCTCTGTTTCTTCTATTTTGGTGTCGATACTTGCCTAAGAGTAAAATGTGTAGTGGTACGTACAGAAGAACGAATTACCAAACAGTCGGTAAAGAATATCGCCCGAAGTAACTCGATGAAGCAGAAAGTTATTGAGAAACAAGAATATAAAAAGGAAAATTGGTTTCTCAGATAATTTGTCCTGGGAAGTTGCAAAATGTTTTCAAAACATTCCCAAGGACGGGACTCCCTAAAAAATTCTCTACAATAACTTCGATTATCAAATTTCTTCGGCGATCTACTTTACCGAACGTGGCACCTTGTGTGTGGAATAAAACAAACATTTACCGAACTCAATCACACTCTGACAGACCTAATAGGAAAAACCTCACTTCACAGCAACAACAACAACAATACGCAATTTCCTAAATTTTCATTTTTTTCCTGCTTTTGTGTCTTCTAAATAAAACTTAAAGGAAGTTTGAGTATAAAACAGAATGTTTACGATAAGCCATCAATCGGATGAACATTTCAACAGTCCTGACAAACTAAACTTTCATTCGCTCTACTAGTTATTGCATTGTTACAACAGGCGCTAAAAACTATTTGAATCAATACGGTTCCTTTTTCCATTTTCGCGCGGATGATTCACCAACCACCCACAGGGCGAATGGGAAACGTATAATCCTGCCTCTCCAATTGTTGGTGTACTACTATGTGTTTCTAATATCATTGTTAGCCTTCCCTTCACAAAAATTAACTCACTAGTGAATCGATTTTTTTCTAAAAGAAGAATACCTAGTTAAAACACAAGAGAAAATCAAGAAAGTCCCGAAATTCTTAACTTTCCGGCAGTTAATTATAGATGGGTGCTACTTCATACTGACTGCAGAAACATGCATTTTTGCGTTATTTTTCTTTTCTTTCTTTAACGTTTTAATTACGATAGTGCGAGAGTGTGAGTGAGTGGGATGAGTGTTATTTAGAAAAAAAAAAATCGATTTTCTTTTCCTCTGTAAGAAGGTGGATAGATCCCGGTGACGAATGCTGGCAGAATATATTATTTCGGTTGTTGGGTGGTTCAGTTAAAAAAGAGGAACATTCCCTTAGAAAAAGTCTATTAATAAGATACGGTTATTTCAAGAAACAGTTTAATAAATTTTACTCGCACGCTCGAGATGGATTTTTTAAATGGGAAAGACTTTCAATCCGAGTTATATGATACACTGTTACATTTATAACTATTTGCGTAATCAATTTGTTAAACTCTTAATCGAAATATGAAAATAATTATGTTCAAAATAAGTAAAAAAACAACTAAAAAATGTTACAATCATTGATGTATGTGTAAAAAAAACCTAAATGAAGAAACCTTTTAACAAGGTTCCCACTGTAATGATACTCTGCCAACATTCGAACCGATTCTGATCCTTTCCTTCTCCTTGGTCAAGACATGGTGTATACTAGAGTGAATGAGTGTGTTCGGTAAGCATTAAAGCAGCTGGAGAGGAAAACTCTAGTTCGCTAGCGGTTAGCGTCCCGTTCAAGTCTATTGCCGGTTCTGTTCTCCTCTGCCAGCAGGACCACCTGCTGCCGCATTTCCATTACCTGACCCGTTCCACGGCAAATACTCCTGTCCGGCTCCAGGACCACCCGAGCCAGGACCCGCGGGATTGCCTGGACCAGCGGCGTTGCCACCTTGACCGGGAGCTCCCGGACCGCCTGGCCCACCCGATCCCTGTGGGTTATTGTGCATCTGATTACCGATCAGACTCCACTGGCTCAGAGCCGCTGCGATGATAGCCGGATTGATCGGCATCTGGTTCAGGTTCATGTTCCCACCCGCTGGGCCATGATTTCCGATGACCCCTGGGGCACCACTTCCACCTCCACCACCTGCTCCTCCAGCAGCGCCACCACCACTCAGATGGTTGCCACCACCGATGCCGCTACCATGATGACCCCCGTGAAGGCCTGCATTTCCTTGGCCTCCACCATTAGGACCAGGACCGCTCGAGTTCAAACCCAAAGCCTGCAAATTCGGCATACTATCTATGTTGCTGTTGTTCTGTCGATTTTGTTGCGAGTATTCACTGTAATTCCAAATTGGCTGGTTCTGGGGAAGATTGTTATACCCTCCACCACCTCCACCGTGATGGTAATTATTCATGCCCGAATGCGACTGGGGACCACCATAATCCGATCCCGAGGAACCGCCACCTCGTCCTCGTTCATCGTAGTTCGAGAAGTTTCCTCCACCCATCTGATTCTTCTGCTGGTTCCGATTGTGTTCCGGCCGAGGTGATGCCGTCGAAACGTACACCGAAGCCCCCTTTATCAGGTGATCTTCTCCACACAAGCTTTGCGCCACATGCGGATCAATAAATGTTACGAACGCAAATGCTCGGAATGGTTTCGGAATAAACACATCTGTGACCTCACCATACTTGCTAAAGTATTCACGGATATCATCCGCCGTCATGTCTTCCGTTACTCGACCCAAAAATATCTTACTCGGCATCTGGTGCTGCATCTGATCCTTGCTGCTCGGAACCTTCACATCGCACCAACGTCCATCAATCAAATGACGCTTAGACAAAGCCTTCATCTGCGACTCAAATTTGGCGAAACGAATGAAACCATACCCCTTGGATTGTCCCGTCTTCGGGTCTTTCTTTATCTGCACCACCAATAGATCTCCAAATGCGTCAAAATATTCTCTTAATCCCTCTTCGGTCGTCTTCCATGGCAATCCAAGTACAATCAAATCCGTTGTGGTCCTATTCCTATTCTCAATCCTCTTGGTCTTGGGCGTCGAATTTTCCAGCTTGTCGTCGCTCTTGCGCTTGTTTTCCTTGGGGAAAACGCAAATATAAATGTGATGTCCCCAGCCTGCATCCGGCGAGAAAGGGTGAAACTTGTTATCGTTCAGCCGCACCCCCCGGATGGCTTTGTTCTCCGGATTGCGGTACTTGAGCCCGCAGGCCCCGTAGAACTGGGCCTGCAGCGTCGACAGCGACAGAGTGCCATCGTCCTCTAGTGGCAGCTCGACCGCTTCCTCTCCTTCCTCCTCGACCACCAGCACTCCGCCGGGGATGGAATCGGTTGCATGCTCGCCATCCATGACTCCGTTAGCGTACGGATCGTACTGATGATACCGGTAATCTATTGTGCCGTACAGTGTGGAGCGCTTTGCAGTGCCTGTGTTTTGGTTTTATTGCCAATGAATTGAGGGAAGAAAGGAAAGTTATCGTTAGTTATAGAATAAATTTCTGAGGGAAACACTGTGGTAGTAACGAGATTTAATGTAAGTTACTTATATGTCTATGTTTGTTCAGAACTGCATTTGAAGGTTTTTAATTTGAAAAATTTCCAATAGCACGTTTACGTTTACGTCAGATAATATTTTTTTCTAATGTAGTTCACCTCTACACTGAAGAAAACAGCAACCACGTAATACTGGGTTGCTCAATAGGCCTTTCAAATCCCAACAAAACAATCGTTATCATTGGTAATTCTGAACCTATGAGTATAGTGTTTACATTTCGCCTTGTATTGTTAATGTACATCATAGTTAAAGTGATACAACTGACAAGACACATACTGATAAGACACAGAACAAAAATTCGATCATTCTCGGCTAATTTTTTTCGTCTAATTTGGCAGGTTCACTATACCAACGGTGGGTGGCGAACCTACAACTTTCCGGTACAAATGCCCTGAAGGAAAATGAACCTGTTAAGCAGATTTTATCGTCTGAATTGCCTATTTTTTCGAAAATTGGGTGGCATTTTCTAACTGGGATAGCATTTCTTCAAATCGATCGATGCGCACTCTGGAATCGATATTGCGTACTGTTGAAAAAAATATCCAACAAACGAAATCGAGTGTCCAGTCAGTATGGTCAGTGGTGTGATAATCAACCTTCATTAAGCATTCTGTCCCGTTCGGGGATGATATCGGAGATGTACGATATAACCTTCTTAGGACTGATGTGAAACCATAATGTCTTGTGCGCTTATTAATTTTGCCCCAAGTATTCGCTCTCTGCGGACGCAGCAGATGCATAAAAGATGCTATGCAATTTCTTTTTCGAACCTGTAGAACCGACAGTTCGTTTTAAGTCTATCCTTTTGAGATGCTGTTTTGTTGGACAATGTCCGGTAAAGAGACCTGTGAAAGTACTTAACTTGTGCTTACTTAAATTTATTCAACATGTTTTTGGAGAGTCGTGTGCTTGATTCAAAGATTTTTTTTTCGTCTGAGCTGCTTCTTCTGCTGTTTCAATAGAGGAAACAATAGAAATGTTTTCCCAGTTCTTGAGTTCCATAATCAAGACACTCCTCGAAACACTGAAGAAAGGTTCAAGTCCAATCAACAGGCCCGGAGATCCTTCCCTAGCTAGCTGATTTGCTTCATTGCCCTGGTTTTGGGATGAAGATAACGCACACGCTTTTTACACATGTCAATATGACAAAGTGTAGTACTGGCGACGAACCTCTCTACCAAGGCAGGTGTTACCATTTGTTTTTTTTGCTGTTTTTAGTTGGATAATTCCATCTTCAACAACAGATTTGAATGGCTCAAATGTACTTATTGTCCAGTTATCCATTGAGAGGTGTAAAAATTGCGCAAGTTTTGCGAAAAATCCACCACGTCTGACATTTTCAATTGGTTCGTTCAGCCAAAGTGTCCTTAATATCCATACCTTCGATGATGCTTAGAAATGCGTACTCAGTAGTAACTGAAGCGTTTCTTCCGGGCCTGTAGTTAACTTCCCATTGTGTTTCTTCAATTGATCCAGTCCATTTGATTAGAAATTTATGGAACCTGACAGCTTCTGGCGTAGATTCACATATGTGCCTTCAACTACTCCTCTTAGCTTCCCGAATATTTTTATTGTACTCAGTCAAGGACCTACCATAGTCATCCCAGTTTGAGTCAGCTTTTGCTTTGTTGAAAGTCTCCTTGTTATTTTCCTTAACTTTTCAAGTTATCTGTTCTATCGATAAAATTTGAGAATTTCAAACTTTCAGACCATTTTTCAATGCTTGTAGATATGAAACAGGTCCAAACTATAAGCCTCCTTCTCTTCTGTTACTACGTTATTGCATACCACAACTAAAAATAAAAAGTCCTGATTAGTATGCAATCCCCAAAGTTCAAACGTGCATTCAACATTTTCCTGAACCTTTGACCTTTTCTAAAGCGGGATCGAACGAATTTCGATCTGTACAACAAAATGCAATTTCCAAATTTAAAGAAGAAAAAAAACAAAATACAAACTCACTCGAACAGTCGTTCTCGTACAGCGGTTGCAGTTGCTGGCCGTAACTCTTCGCCGGCACTTGGTGAGGTGAGGTCGTTTTGCTGTTGCCACTGCCGTTCGCTGACGGCAGTCGGTTGTTCCTCCGGAGACTTTAGTATTTGGCGAAGGCAACAATACACAAACACAGCAGTAACAGCGATTGGCTGTTGTGGTGGTGCTAATGATAATGGTTTGATGTTACTTTTTTAGTAGATTCCGTTGTTGTCGAGCTAGCTGCCGAAATCGATTTTTCTTTCGATTATAGATGAGGATGAGAATTGGGTTTGTTTATCTGTGGAATCGATTGCTTACTTCTGCGCTGCTCGAAAAGAAGGCGAGATGTAGGAGGGCGTTGTGGACAGACTGGGCTGAACCAAATTGAACTGTAATCGAACGCAGCAGGCGCTGGTTTTATGTCTAGTATGATTTATTTATTTGGAGGGTTCTGCAATAACCTCTTTCAAACGCACGCACACACGCACAGCCACAGGCAGTCAGGCAGAAGAACTTGAAAAAAAAACTACAACCCCACTCAGATAACAGGGCTACTTATTCCGTATACGGGTAAAGAAGAGGAAACAGACGTAACAGGGAGAATGAAAAAAAAACTACTCTTCACGAGGTGAAAATCAAGATGGAGGAACAAACACCACCAGCACACGGGTCAATTTGTTCCGGGAATCCTTCCAACTCGTTCGCGCAAACACTCTCAATGCCTCACCACCAGCTCTAGGGACAGTTTAACTAGCACTTATTTCTGTTTTTAGAGCCACTTGATATCCCACTGGTTCCAGCAGCCGCACTTCCGTTTTTTCGCTATTTATTATAAAACTTTTTGATTCCTTTCAATATACCTTCAGCATAGTTGGCCGAATTTCACTGAACGAAGCGAATTTTCGTTCGATCCGAAAACTGCAATTGCCTCAACAGAGCGCTCTTACTCAGGAATCTGGTAACTAATTTTTTCGGGGTACTGCACCGAAAACGGCAGCGGCCAAATTTCCTTATTTTTCTCGTTCACGGGGTGGCAATCGAATTTTATAAAAAGAACACCCCACGGCCTGCTAGGAAAATTTTTCACTACTTATAAATTTTCGCTTCGCCGTAGTCCTCCTTCTATTGCTATCCCTTTCGTTCGCTCGCAATTGATCGATCGTTCACTCTCGTTCCCGCGCACACCGCACCGGTATCGTTTCGTCTCACTTTCTTACGTAATTACAAACTCGACTCAGCGTAATTATTCAGAGCGTTTCACTGAACTTTTATTCCGAATGCTGACAAATAATCCTGCACCGAGAGGACCGTGTCACGCAATCACTCACTAGATAGATACCGCAACTTTCACACCACCCGTACCAGAAATAAGGAAATAAACCATGCACATTCAATCACGACATCAAACGAACGGACGATATCCGATGATCTCAATCTCTCTCGCTCTCTCCACGCGAAAAACCGCAAGCAAAAACCGCGACTCGAATACGCGACCGACTCACTCGACTGCTGCAAGATGAATGAGATGAACGCTGCAAGGAAAATGCGAACGACCACGAGCGCGGCGAAATTTGGGATAAGCCCATGGGTGTCGTTTCGGAAAGGGGCATACTTTTTCAGAAGGATAGGAAACTATAGACGAAAAATTCAAATTTTTGATAGAATTAAAAAAAAACTCCGCAGTCTGAAATGCGATAAAAAAAAAACATTTTTCAATACACTTACGGCGTGTTCGTAAATTGATTTTTTCTATCGAAGTGATTTTTTTTATCGATGCTGGCGTTCGTAAATTACAAACAAACGTATGCAAAAGCATTGGGAAGTGATTTGACATCTACCAAACAAATCGATCGACTGATGCAGCACCCAAAAAAATCAATTTACGAACGCGCCGTTAGGCTGATGTCATGCTGAAGCAACTAGCAACGCGACCTACAACGCAACGTTCACACGACTAACCAGCTCTCATTTGATCTCCATAGAAATCGCGCAGACCTGTCATACTGGTCGCTTTGTATAGCGCGACCAATCTGATGCCAATGTGTTTTGTAGCGCGACTAGTAGGAAATCCAATAGGAATATTGTTTTTTCTCGATTTGAAGCAGTGATTCCGGGTTTTAAGCACAATAGTACGAAGATCTGTCCGAACTTGTGATAATAAACTAAAAAATATCTTAATCGGCGAGAAAATTTTCATGAATTCTTAGTTCCGGCAAAAAAACAAGGAATTTTGTCGGTTCAAATTTTGGCATTCTTGCAATCCGGGTCGTGATTTGATGAGTTTTTGATGGCTCCCGAAAGAAAGGAGACGATTCAAAGCATTATCAGATGTAGAGAAGTGATGATTTGTAGGGAATTTCCAAGTCACAGGTCGCGCCAGCATGACATACCAATGCGTTGCAACGCAATCTTATTGGAACGTTGCGTCACAGAGAACAGAGGTCGGGCTGGAGCTCAAATCTTGTGTAAAAATGCCAACCGTTATTTTAAAGAAAAAAATAACTCAGCATATAGCCACTAGATGTCGTTAAGAACAAACTTAACGAAGATTTGTTTATTTTCGTTAAACATGCACGCTAAGGTAAACATCACTTTCAAGCATTAATGTACAACCTCTCTGAACATATTTGAATGGTTATTTGGTAACATTCATCGCATGAACTTATGAAATTAAATGAAAAAATAGAAAAGTTTCATTATGTATACAAACGATAAAGTTTTAGTTGGTTTAATTACTTACTTGATCGTCACACTGAACGAAATCTGGCAATAAAGTTTAAAGGGTCAATCCAATGAATTTTAACGTTCAGTGTGTGATAGAAGTTAACAATAAATCCAATACAAAATACAGAAAAATCCAATGAATTTCAGTCACTTGTTATACCTAGCGAAATGTATATAAAATTCCTTTACATTTCATCATTTTGAAGTTTATATACATATTATCGAGACTGAATCGTTGGTTAAGAAGAAACAGGTTTCATTATTGTTCGGGAAACAAACCCAGAAGAACGATTTTATTTGTACTTCGGTACCAGTAATGTTTCGCCATAAGATTTAACCAGCTGAACTCCATCGCCGCGACATTAGCCAAAAATTTATGAAGGTAAGTGGAACCGCGAAAAGATTTAATGGCTGAACGGCTTGGTTGTTAATATTTTGGAATTTATCCCAACAGGTAAATCATTGTGGGCCTTGGAATGCCGGACAACAGCGCAGAAAAACCGCCCCGGAGCTAAGAAAGCACGATCTCGAGCACAGTTCTGTTCTTTGCCATAGGTAATTCATATTTTTTGAAGACTTATTTCTTTTGAAATTCTATATGCGGATTTTTTTTCAGAAAACATGAACTCACCGGAAAAACGTAAAATTGTGTGAATCGTGTTTAAAATTCAATGTGTTCAATGATTCGAATATGCCGAGTCGAGCGGATATAAAGGAGTCATAAATTGCATCTGGAACAGGAAACTTCTCGACAAGTTTGTTCGTCGTCAGCACCCCAGACTGAATCAGGGTTTTGCGCCGGATAAACATGCATCACGCAAAGTAGCTGCATCCCATTTGTATAACAAGAAGTGTTAAAGTGCAGTGCAGTTTAAATTATCTATTTCTGGAAGTATTTTTAAAGTTAGATTGCTGCAATAAATGTTAAACATCGAGATAAATTTGTGAATTTATTCATGATGAGAAATTAGAATAAAATAATTTGAAATACCAGGCATATTTTATTACCATGATAGAACGATTCATTACACAAGGTTAAACAATAAAATTTATTAGTTTTGCTCTCTATTTTATTCATTGGAATTTCTTATAAATTAAATCATGCGTCTAACTGATAAAAAGTATTGGATTTTCCTTTAGTGCGAAATCACTAGAATTCCCAATAAACCTTATAGCCCGATTTTGTTCAGTGCAGTTGAAAAGCTATCGGCTGTAAAATCTATATCTTTTGTTTGCATTTTACTGTGCAATCTTTATCCAACTTGCTGAACTATAATCATCAACAAGAGAAACACAAATTTTCTTCATATATTGGTATTTAGAGGTATTGATAACACACACACTTAATCTTTTCTCCTGTGGTCGGGACGATTTCGTCCTGTATTTTCAACAGCTGAAATTACAGGACGATTTCAGGACAGAGAAACACTACAGGAAAACATCTGTCAAATGCACCCGTAGGTTCGTAACATGTTTCTCCTGTGATTTTCAGGGAGTTCCGAAGTATCCCTGTAGGTTCGGAATGGCTTCCGTCCCATATTTACATGGAATTCTGATTTTTTTTAACCCCAAAAATAACAAAAAAAAATTTTATTTAAATTTATTAACAAACAATAATATAAAATATTCTTAATTCATAATTGACCCATTTTATTGCAGTTTGCTGTTGTTAAGTTCCGTTTTGTTGGGTTCACCTGAAAACAAAGAACAGTCAAATCTCAGTTTTCATTCAATTATAAATTGAATCAAAATACTAACCTGCTCCTGTACCATAACATGCTGCTGATTCTAGCGATATTTTTAATTTTCCAAAAATTAATTTATTTATTTTCCAAAAGTGTGTGTATAACTTCACTACAATCATTTTTTTCTGCCGCTGGGGCGCGACTGGGGCTGGTGTTGATGGAAGGTGCCGCTGCGGGAGTGTCTGCCGTTTAAATCATCTGGTGATCGGAATTTAGACCACATACGCATTAGCATGTTTCTTTTGAATACCGGAACCTTCCGGTTTGGAGGAATTCCTCAAATTTTGAGGTCACACAGTGCCGGGTACACGGAATGAATGAAAATTACCAGCACTTGAAATTTTCCCAACTGACTGTCGAATATTATCATTGTTGTATAACTCAGCACACGATAGAAAAGGACAGAAAGATTCAACACAACAAAAAACGCGCGATGACAGATGGGTCTTACGTGATACAGGAGGTTGCTGTCCCGATTTCTGGACGATTGTTCGATTTCCTGTGCTCTCATAGGAATTTCATCCGGTAATTAAGGAATCGTGAAGTGTCACGAGATTCGGGAGGGTTTTCATTCGAAATTAACCAACTTCCCTGTGATTCAAAGAGTCATTATCCCGAGCGCAATAAATGCAATCTTAGTGTGCAGGTCTACTAAATTTACTTTTTCCGAGATGCACATAGTTATGACTTATTTGGAGGCATCTTTGTTTTTTTTTCTTCTATGAGCTCTCGTTTTTTTATGAAAGTTTTAACTGTTGAGAAAAATAGAAATCCTTGAAAAAAATGTAGACCTAAAAGCCACGCAACGCATCTAGGAAAAAAAAAAAAAAAGAAACCTTAATTGATTAGAGGATAACAAATTGATTCAAAACAAGTATTTTTTCATAAAGGTGTGTTGGTTTATCAGTTACTAATGATTAATTTACTAGATACTAGTAAATTTTAGCATTTCCAAGCGCCAAAATATTTGAATTCACCAGACACATAAAAATTTGTTTTGAATCGTAGGAAACAAAAAATGATGCTTGCTGTGTAACCCAAGCAACCAAAAGTTCCATAAAGAGGTACCATAGAAGCTTAATCAGCTTCTGCAGGTGGTCCTAGAGAATGCTAATCAGCCCAAAATTTAAGTTCTTAGAGCACCAGTACCGGTAAGTGCTATCCCAGGTGTTAACCCGAGACACATTCTAGGTCTTATTTTAGCTTTAGCAGCTCATTTGCGCACCGGTAAGTGCTAAACTTGTTTCCATTTTTGCCACTAGTGACGCATCGATAGGTGTTGTTGTTGTTTGTTGCTATTTTTGCTTGGGAATTTTTCCTAGACACTTTAGCACCTGTCAAATCAGGAGCTGGTCGGTATTCAAATTTCGCTCCTGGCTCACTTTTTTAACACCCAGGAGCAAGATAACACCTGGTTTGAAACCTTGCGGTGCGCCGTCGAAGTGTCAAAATGGAGTGTTATTATAGCTTTGACACCTGACCGCTGCTGATACTCTTAAAGCTACTTTGAAGTTCGTTTAGGTGGCTGTAGAGAAAGTCATTCAGCCTCTAAGAGAATGTCAAGGAACTTCTACGCGCCGAAAAAAAAATTCGATTGACAGATTGCTCTGACAACCAGATGACAGATTGCTAGGTTGCCGGTCTATCATGTTTAATGTCATTGATTTTAATGTTTACTTGATTGTTTTTACAAATTAACTGCTGTTCGACTATAGAGAATCGATCCACGGCTCTCTAAGCTGCTATGAAACGCGCTAACCCCTTGACCAAAGCTGCTTATTATTTACTGTTGTTTTATGAGGTATTTAAACTAAACCTTAGAAAATGTTTCATCTGGCTTTCAGCGGATTATTTTACATTGTTTACTTTTACCACTAGGATTTTGGACATGAATTGAAGAAAATAAGTACACAAGCTTTCTGTTCAAATATTTATTTAATTTCAAAACATTTTTTTTACACTTTTTTAGCAAATTTTGTTTAATCACATCACGAGATATTCACTTTTCTAATAAAAAAACGGGCAGTTTGCGGGTATTATATTCATAATAATCGTCGGCATCGCTTATCGACAGAATGCGTATTTTTTCAAAAATACTTGCCATAGTTCGTAGCTGGTTACTGTTGTGGTGGCCGCCGGTAGTAGCTAGAACAGTGTAGACTCGGCTTCTATCCTCAACGGTACTTGCCGGATCCTGCTGCTATTAATGACCAACACTGATGAATTTAAAAAATTTCCGCCTGCTCCACCCTTATCGGGCAAATTGATGAATAAAAAAAAGTAAAGAACATAGTTTTCGTTCTTCGCTACTGCACAGAGAAGTTATTGGTTGTTGTTTTTCAGAATTTCTCTCATGAAAACAATAAACAAAAATTTTGACAGATATTTGACAGAAATTTCTGACATTTCTCTTAAAAGTTCCAAACAAGATCTTTCCGATACTTTGAAAGTTCTTTAACAGTTCATTAGAAGGTGCTTAGCGAATGTTTGGACCCTTCTTGAAAAATGTCGCATATAAAGCGCTTAGAGGTTCCGTATTCAGTATTTCTACCTTTCAAAAGGCGCTGAAAGTTTCAGAGTAACTTTTACGGAATTGTAGGTACCTAGAAGTCGCGAAAATACCTTTTTCAGCCAAATGTGAACTTATGAGTCCCATTTGTAAGAAAATACGCGACTTTTGGTTGCTTGGGAAGTTATCAACAGTATTCAAAAACAAACCATTGAATGATTGATTGAATGATTGTCTGATTTGAACTGATGAAAAAACTCATTTGAGCTCCAGGATTCAAACTCTAGCCAACAGCTTTTATGAATCGATTCCTACAATAACATTTTATGTGAGTAAAATGTAAAATTAGTTAATAAATTAAAATGAGTGAGAAAATTAGAGCGTGTGAAATGCAAATTTTTATGTAAACAACAATTTTAGACCACGTGGCGACGAAAATTCAAAACATTATCAGGGATGCCAATTTGATGAAAATTTCTTTTTTCCTTAAAAATCTTGGGCCACAATTCGATTTACTTTACTTTGCGATTTTGAATTCCTCTAAAGAAATGCTATCTAGTGTAATGATACCAGATTGGCTGGTTTTATTTACGAGCTTACGCGGATTTTCAAAGAAAAAAATTATGAAAGCGAGGTTTGAGGGTGGTATAGAAAAAAGCTCGGTTTTTACCAGGATGTATCCACAATTTTGGTGAAATCAAAACCAAAAGCTCCAATAAAACTAACGATTCATGATTTTTGCGTCAAATAACAATTTTTGCTTAATCAAATTGAACTTTTAACTATTTTTTAAAATCATAAATAAGATCAATGCCACTAAGGTGTCTCGAGAAAAAAAAAATCATGTTCACTCCTGAAACTGATCAGCCCGGTTTTTCATTCTAAAATTTTGAGTTCCAATGAGCGGATTTTGCAAAGATTTCTGGTAAAATTGTCCGGGTTTGTTCGGCCTGGATACGTTCTGGAAGGGTTAATCATATAACATTATGGAATTTGTCATTGTTTTATCCAATCAAAATCCAATTCCAATCGAAAATATAAATTCCTCTAAAAATTAACTACACTCAGAAAAATACTATTATGTATGCCATAAGGGGCTGTTCACAAATTACGTAAGCACATAGGGGGGGTGAGGGGGTTTCACATTTGCTTACGATCTCTTACTAGGGGGGTAGGGGGGGGTATCCAAAAATCTTACGTAAGAAATGTTACATTTAAAAATCATCACAGCCACAGCCATACGAAACCATATTACTCAGGTTTTGCGTTGTGCACCACGATTTGAATCCATCACATTTCGAAAATGACTTCATCCAGAGAAAAATCTTTAGAAATCAATATAAGACGCTTTAAATAATGAATTTCTAGACACTTTTTCCAGTGGTAGACACTAACAACTCTAAATTTTACAAACGATTTACCAAAAAAAAATCCTAAAACTTTATCGTTTACCGCTGAATGAGTCTGACCTTTCAGATTAGTTGACAACGTGATTGTCGTTAAACATTTTTTCCCCAATTCTAGTAGTATAGAATGATATTTTTTCAAGATTTTTATGATTCTCAGGTAAAAAATATAACAATTTTTGCAGGTACCTTGTGCTAACCTGATCTCTCTGTTTTAAATCGGAATTTAGATTTATATTGTTTATTCGATTGTGAAATTTATTGAAAATTATTGTTACCACAAACATGCTACGTCTTGAATAATGTTTTCTTTTATTATTTATGGTATTATTATGTATAGATTGTGTTCTTCAAATACAGTTTTTTAATTTTACTTAAAAGGTGCTTTGTTCTGAAGCATGTCAGATTTTTAATAATTTTAAGCTATTTTTGAAAAAAAACGTATCAATTTCCCAAAGAATAATAAACGTAAGATCTTACTAGGGGGGGAGGGGGGGTTTTGAAAAATCTTACTTTGTCTTACCAGGGGGGGAGGGAGGGTTGAAAATTTCCAAAATCGTGCTTACGTAATTAGTGAACGGCCCCTAAGATTCTCTTATGAAGTGGCGCCATAAGAAAAATTAATGAAATTCATAAGATTGTCTTATGACGCGAATGAATTCTGAAGATGAATGCCTACTTCAATGAGAGGTTGTTGCTTTTCATAAGAGATTCTTATGGAAACAGTAAATCACTTTCTAATAAGAAAAATTCTCGATATTTCGTGCTGAAAACATTCACTTTATTGTTTGCCAAATTCGTTTAAAATTAAATCCTGCATTGTCACCATCAGCAGCGCATCAACAGACGGCTCCATCAAAGTTTTTTTTTGCCGCATCTAAATCTTCGACCTATCGTTTATTACCGATCAGCTTGCTGAAAAGTAAACAAATAATGTATTTTAGTTTACTAATATATTCAACGTTCACACCAAAAACATCAAATCGAACTTACCATTCCGGAGATAACAATAACATTTAACATTAAAGGAAAACTATAATAACTATGAACTGGCGATTGCTTTGTACTGTTAGATGATGAAAAAAAACTGATGCTATGAATGAATGTGTTCATCATTTTTTTCACAATGCCGTCTCTTCTATTTTTCATAAGAACATCGTATGAAAATTGAAAGAATTTCATAAGACTCTTATGAAAAATTAGTTTGGACGCAAAAAAGTGGTTCATAAGATGTATCTTATGAAATTTATAATAAGATTTCCTCTGAGTGTAATTATGATATTGGTTGCGTTTTAGGAAGTTGAGGATTAGTTGCAAAAGACTGAAGGCAGTTTAAAAAAAACACCTGGCACCCCTGTTGAGTAACGGGGCAGTTCGTTTACTTAGTTTTCGTTCACTTAGCAATCAGCACCATCTAGTGGCTATATGCTGAGTAATATTTGAACGAAATACTAACGTATTTGCATTCAAATTCTTACACACGTTTTCGGCTCATTTTTGTTCTGGGCCAGACCTCTGTTCTCTGTGGTTGCGTTGCGTTGCGTTGCTAGCTGCTTCAGTATGACATCAGCCTTAAACAAAAGTTAGTGGAAACACTGGTAAAACTGTTGAGGGTAGCCTAGTTAAAGTTTTGGTGCTTAGAAGTCGATGTGTTATTTAATCAACTCGAAATTTTTGATTGCACTTTACAGCACCCATTTGGCACCAAATTTCTCATCAAAAGAAAAATTTGATATTAATTAGGATGACTGATTGTTGTTCTTGAAAACAGACAAATTTATGACACGGCTACAACTGTATTAGTCAAAAACTTTTAAAAATTTTCGTATTTGTCATTAACTGGTGTATTTGGTGTTATTGTTGTAATTTAAATTAAACAGGTCAAATTTATAAATTTTACAATTTTTTATTGGATTTTTCACAATATTTTGGCTTTTTTACAGTTTTGACATTTTTCTTTTTTTTTTTAATGTTTCTCATTTTTTTTCTCATTTTTGTAATTTTGCCTTTTTTTGACATTTTGTACATTTTAGTCACATTTGACATTTTGTCTTTTTGGATTTTAACTATTTTTGTAATTTTTTTCTGTTTCGATCATAGTTTAAACATCTTTATGTCATTCGCGACTTTTATCAACGATGCAGTCGGCGGGCAGTCATTGAAAAACGTATTCGGTACAACTGTGATTACTCTTGGGCTCGAACTCACGTGTAGTGAAGAGAAGTGATAAATAATATATATACTTAATTTAATATACTGATAAGGAAAATATTTCTAATTTGTAGGATAAGAACAAATTGATAATTTATATGTCTGTTCAATGAAACCTAGTCGAAACGGGTCGAAACAAGTAGAAATGGATTGACAGTTGATCACCTGTCTCTTTCCAATTGACTTCGACCGATTACTACCAGGTCGAAACCAATCCTTCTGCCGAGCTGGATTGGTTTCGACTAGTTTCAACTTGCTCCATTGAACAACGACCTGACTAGTTTCGACCAAAACATTGGCTCTTTGAACATCTACCAGTTGACAGAAACCAGTTGAAACCAATTTTTACCAACCGTTGTACGAAGCTTATATCAGTGGAATAGAGAACAGATACCCAGTGATAAATAAATGAGTTGTTTTGAGAAAAAGAGAAAGAAAATTACTGATTCTGACGGCGCGTTCGTAAACTGATTTTTTGAGTGATGCATCGATTTGTTTGGTAGACAATCACCTTCCAATGCTTTTGCATACAGTTTGCTTAATTTACGAACGCCAGCATCGATAAAAAGAATCACAGATAGAAAAAACAATTTACGAACACGCCGGTGATCAACTGTCAATCAATTTCATCCTGTTTGTGTGAGCAGCGTATTCGAAAATAAAGATTTTTTTTTATCGAAGTGATTTTTTTACCGATGCTGGCTTTCGTAAACTGGAATAACAGATGCAAAGAATATTGGAAAGTGATTTGACATCTAACATTACCTGGACTTTCCTACCCCCATCAACAGGTACAGCTAACTCCGACCGAGTCCGACATTCGGAAATTCGCCCGCAGTTCCGTCTTTTCCCTCGTTCAGTTAGTTCATTCGCGTTCGTCGTCGCGGCAGTCGCTGATTCATTCGCATTTTCTTCGCGCAAGCTGATGGTTCAGAAATTTCATTGATAACGTTTGACTGTAGTTTGGAACGGAAAATCGTGCTTAGATCCTGTCGAAAATATTGCAATAGTGTAGTTTGGCGAACGATTAATAGTTGGTGCATAAAGGTGAAGCCATTAAAACAGAATAATGGTGCTGAAAATCAAAACGAAAATTGCCTAGCTGGCTTGGATTGGCTTCGTCGAAAAGTGCTGAGAGAATTTTTTCCCTCTTGTTTCATTCATCGTTGCCCAAAAAGAAAAGATAAACATTCATTCATAAACGAAGGAATAACAGAGCGAGTGTGCTCCTCTCTTCGTGAGACGGTAATGCTGTAGTGGTAGTAGGCCGAAAGTACCGCTAATCGCTTTTAGTTTTTTGACATTTGGATTGTTTCGAAAACAGTGAAAACCGAATTTGAAGGTATACATATTTTTTCATTTATATTGCAATTAAAAATCTTATAAAATGAAGTTGCGTTTTTTCAGATGTCGGAAAAATACACGCATCAGCTGTTGAAAGTAGTGGTGGCCCAGGTGTGCCAGGCCATTGGGTGGCATTCGATTCAGTCAACGCCGATGGAGCTGATGATCGACATTCTGGACCAGTACCTGAAGGACATCACCCGGACGACGCATCGTTATGCGGAGCTGTACAACCGGACCGATCCGAATCTGGACGATGTGGCGCTGGCGTACCGAGAGATGGGCACCAATTTGGGGGAGCTGCAGGAGTATCTACAGTTTGTGGATCCTATCGAGAAGGTTTTCGAGGTCCCTAAGTATCCTTTGCCGAAGGAAACGCATTTGAACTTTTTGAAGCCCGGCAGCAAGGAAGTGCTGAGTCGTCCGGTGCATATTCCGGAACATATGCCGCCGATGCTGGTAGATGCGGATGAAGAAGAACAGCAGGCGGAGCGTAGATTGCGGATGATGGAGCAGGAAAGGATAGCCGGATTGTTGAGCGAAGAAATGGACCCTGAAGTTAAGGAGGAAATCGTTGGAGGTTCGGAAGTGGTAGTCGAGAAGATGGAAGAAATCGGCGCTGAGGAAATGGCAATGATGGAATCTAGTCAACAGGAGGAAGTAGTTACGTTTAAGCGACCACCGGATGTGCTTTCGGGTGGAGAAGGAACAGCTGATACGAAAAAAGGGAAAGGTTTGAATGATGAGGGTAGACCTACGCGGGAGATAAGCTCCGTTATAATGACGACTTCGGGGTTTATTTCTCCGGCTCGAGAGGGCAGATTGCCGGAAGCAAAAGTTCCAATGATCTTGGAAGAAAAACCGAAGCCTCCTCCACCTCCGCCTCCCGTTCCGATTATTCCGGCTTTGCCGATTTCGAAGATGGAAGAAAAGTTCAGCAAAAAGCTCAAGAAAAAACCAGCGGAGAAGGAAAAGAAAAAGGATAAGAAAGGGGATAAAAAGAAAGTTAAAGAGGAGAATGATACGGCTAGCAGACCTGTGACTCCGGGGAATACAGCACCGGAAACAGGCGACTCGTCGATTGTAGATGATATCAAACCATTACCGATGGCACTTGATCCTCCTCCTAGAGCGCCGAGTCCTCTAGATGTAAAACCTTCGGAAGCAATGCTACCACCGGCAATGGCATCTCCCATGCCTATTCCACCGGTTAAAATTCCTAAACCCAAGAAGGAGAAACCTCCTAAAAAGAAGAAACTAAGTCCAGCGGAAAAGCTGAAATCTCCTGTTGCGCCACCTTTGCTGAACTCCAGCCCATTGATGGAACAACCTATGCTGAACTTTGCTAGTCCGACACCGATGCCGCAAATTCCGCCACCTTTGCTGAATCAGATTTCGCCTCCGAAGCCGCCGAAACCGAAAAAGCCCAGGCTTACTAAAAAACAGCAACAGCTTTTACAACAGCAGCAACAACTTCAACAACAGCTACCCTTTATGGAACAATTCCAGCAGCAGCTCCAGAATAACCCTCTCACAGCAACACAAATATTGGAGCTGTTCTCTCCCGGGAAAAATCCTATGTCAGACCTGTTCCCCCCGTCTCTTTTCCCCCCGAGACAACAGATTTCTCCGCAACCTATACCACCCAAATTTCCGGACACTGCTGCACAAACTCAGCTTGACATCCTCCAAAAGTTGCATCCAAGTTTAGAAATCACTCCAGCACCAGGTCCATCTTCAAGCGGAAAGCTACAACAGCAGCAGCAACTTTTGCAACAATCACCTTCGCCTGACAAACAAAAACTTAACATTTTTAAGAAGGCTTCAAAGAAGGACCAACAACCAATGTCAGCCCATGGACTTCCCGCTCCACAACCCCCGATAATCGTGATCGACGACGATAAAAGTCCACCCCATCAGCCTCAATTCCCCACAACGCCCACGGTCAAGAAACGGGCACCGAAAAAGTCTAGCAACCAAGGATTCTCCTTCCAGGACACGTTTTCTTCACCGAACATGGACTCCTTTAACCTCAGTATGGATCATCCTATGAGTTCGCTAGCGGGCACTTCGTTCCGTGAATTTTCACCTCCGAAAACGCCGTCTAATATGCCCAAAACCCCGGACATCAAGCTGCACTCCAGTTCCAGTTCGTCGGCTTCCTGGATGAGCGATTCCGGAAAGCTCCCCCCGGGAGGTCTCGGCGCCCCGGAACCACCCCTTTTCGGAGCTTTCCCCAACTTTGGGATGCCACACGGGATGGGAAAACCGGAAAAGAAACCTCGAAAACCGCGGGCTCCAAAACAACCGAAAGAACCGGCCAAAGGAAAGAAGTCGAAAAACGCTCAACTCATGGAGGATTTGAACTTGCTGCAGCAACTGACCCAACAACAGCAACAACTTCAGCAACAGCAGCAGCAACAACAATTTCCACCGAATTCCGCCCTCGATAAGAAGCAGCTGTTCGATTACAGCAACCTGCTGAAGCAGTCTATGCCTCCAGGCTTCCTGCAAAATCAAGTGCGCAACCCAATGCTCGGAATGTTCCCGCTACCTTCTGGGCCAGGTCTGATTCCGGATAATCCGCTGTTCCCCTCATTCCCAGGGCAGCCCTCGTTCCTACCTTCCTTCGGAATGCCGCGACTTCCCCCACAGTTCGACCTAGGAAATCTCCCACGTTACACCCGACCTCAAAAAGTCCCATCAACCGAAAACCTCGACAACCTGGACCCGGAAACAAAATTGGCTCACACCCCGCTAGATCTCCAGAAGAGCACCTGCAACGTAGCCCCTCTAGTGCCCCCATCGCTACAGATCGATCAAAGTCCACCAAGCAAAAAGCAGAAGCCATCTCCTCAACAACCCATCAAAGAACTCCCCCCACAAGAGCATTCCCTCAATCTTTCCACAAAATCAGTTATCACCCAAAATCCTCAACCCTCGAAATCCTCTGCCCAAACCCTTAACCCGACGGAATCCTTCTCAAAACAACCACCCCTTCAATCGCAATCATCCCTGCTAACCCTTCCAATTCCCCATCAACAACAACAACAACAAAACATCCCCCCACAAATCCCCCATCAACAGCACCAACTTGCACAAATCTCCCCCACGGTTCCTCCGATAACTTCTGGCGAAACCATCGTCATCGGATCCGACTCCGATACCAACAGCCAGTCAACCGTTACGATGGCAGCGATGGGAATCGAACCACCGAACCAGGGCGCCGGTGGCAGCTCGAAAAAAGACCGCTCCGAGAAGCGCAGCAAAAACAAGGAACACAAAAGGGACAAGAAGCTGCGCGAAACCCGGGACGGCAAGATCAAGAAGAAGAAGGACAAGAAGGACAAAAACAAGAGCAAGGATCGGGACCGAGAACGGCCCAAGTAAGTTTGTGAAGTTTTTACTCCAAAAGAATCTGAATTTGAGTCACATTCAGATTCAAATTTTGAATTCAGGTTAAAGATTTAAATGCAAACTCAGATTAAGATTTCACGTTAAAATTTTAATTTAAAATGGATTTCTTATTCTGAAATCTTCATTTCTTATTCTGTAATTTTAAATCGCAATCTGATATTTAAATATGACGCTGAACCTGAACTAAAATTTGTAACCTGAAATCAATTTTATTTATCTGAATATAAATTTTGAATATGAGTCTTGAATCTGGAAATGGAATCTGAATCTAAATTCTTAATCTGAAATCTGAATTTGAAGACTAAATCTGAATGTGAAATCGAAATCTGAATCTGGAATCTTAAATCTAAACTTAAAATCTGAAACTGAAACTCAAATCTGCATCTGAAATCCGTTTAAAAAAAAAATGGATTTAAAAATTTGAATCTGAAATCTAAATTTGAATCTGAAATCTAAATCTGACTCTCAGTTCTAAATCTGGTAGCTGAAAACTGAATCTGAAACCTGAGTGTAAAATCTGGACCTTCCATTGTATTAATACCTTTTTCTACTCTTCAGATCGTCCCATTCTTTCAATATGGACATCCCAGATGCGCCTCTAGAACCAGCAAGCACGATGAGCATCCCGAATACCGTAGCCCCCAATCCATTCATCGGCACAGGCAAACCAGTGGACCAAGCTCCTGCTGCACCTTCGGCTTCGGCCCTGCTAGAAGATCCGTCCAATCTGGAGCAAATCCGTCGCAAGGAAAAGAAAGAGAAAAAGAAGGAAAAACTAAAGAAAGAGAAGCGCAAGGAAAAGGAACGTGCTGCCCTGGAGGCGGCCAATGCCGGCCCTTTCGGTCTGGCTCTGTTAGGCGCCCAATCGGGCGATAACAGTGACGGTTCGAGTACATCCGTTCCTAAACTAACACTGAAATTAGGTGGTTCGGCAGCTTCTCCCTCACCACGATCCGGTACCCCTGATGTGCAGGTTATCGATCCGAATGCAGTAAGCTCAGGTGAATCCATCCCTGGCAAACGTGAAGCTTCTCCGGAACTAGCACGCATATCAGCTCTGGTAACAAGGCCACCTAAACTGAAAACTCCGACCAGCAAAGGGAAGGCGAAGGACGACGAGACGGCAAAACATCCCAAGGCAGCTGATCATTCGAGCAAAACGGCCGGAAAGTTGGAGTTTGGTGCCGCCGAAACATCCACCAAACCACGGCCACGTGGTATTCAACCGCTACCGGACTCGATCGATCTATTCTCCGTAAACCAAACACCGCCAACGGTCCCATCCAAAGTCTCCACCACTTCGGCTGGTCCCTCGTCATCGGCTGGCCCGGCACCTTTAGGTGGTGAATCATCGACCCCCATCGCTAAAAAACCACCGAAGGAACCCAAATCTTCACACAAAGCTCATGGCGGCGGCGGCGGCTCCGGTGGAAATGGTGGTTCCGGGACAGGATCGCTAATCCCGGCCCCATTAAACAGTACCCCGATCAACGTTAAGGACGCGGACGGTAACGTGGTGTGGATATGCCCGGCCTGTGGTCGAGTTGACGATGGAACACCGATGATCGGGTGCGATGGGTGCGACGCCTGGTACCATTGGGTTTGCGTTGGCATTCAGGTGCCCCCAGATTCGAAAGAAGACTGGTACTGTCGGGTGTGTATCGCCAAGAAGCAGGAATCGCACGGTGCCGACGAGAAGCAGAAGAAACGCAAGAAGAAGGACAAGAAAAATCCTAAGGACTGATTGGGTGGGAGGACTTTAGGCAAAAATAGTTGTTATGGCGAGCGAAAACCAATCAAGAAGCGTTGATGTTCGGCGCTCCACCCTTCTTTCTACTAATGCGCGATCTAGATAGTCGACCTTGTTTGTTAATTTTTCTTATCGATGTATAATTTTCGCTAGATGTGAAACATCGAATGAAGTTCTGTATAATATAGAGAGAGAGTAATAACTGTATAATAAAACCTTAAAATAATTATAAATGTTTGTTATTTGTTTCGAAGAAATTCTAGTGGGTCAATTTCGTTTAGTCGAATTTCTTCCCTCTTCTTGAATTAACTTCAAAATATAACAGTTGAGTCTACTCAAAATTCAGAGATTCGAATTTGAGTTCGAGAAATTGGAAAACAATAAGTTCAAAACTTATATCTTTTGTTTCAATAATTATTATTTTGAATCAAATCATAAAAGGTTGTTTCAAATAAAAAAGGAGTTTGTTTCAATAGAACAAATTGAGTCATTTCATGAATCAAAATCAGATTAAATCTTTAAAAAAATTAAGAGATTTAGAAAATTTAAGTAAATATTTGATGATTAATTTTTATTTGGTTAACTTATTTATTCATGACATTTATTTGATGATTAAGATATTTCATTTTTATTTGTTAATTTGAAAAAATATAAAAGATGATTTGAAAATTTTTAAAAGTACAGTGTAGGATAGAAGGACTTAAATTGAAGCCAAAAATTTGACATAGTTTTTCGTATACCTAAAAACTGGATTGATTATTTTTGAAAGTTTAAATAACAATAAACCGAGAAAACTGGAAGCACTGTTTGGTGTGTAGAACTCGTCGTGCCGTGCGTGTAGAAAAAGGAAACTTTAAAGTGAAATTTTAAGTGATTTAAATAGCTTTTTACATGCAGTTTTTCGTTTCAAATGACGTGTAAAGAGCTTGCAAAACATGAAGATTTGAAGCTTTATTTTGAACGTAAGTAGCAATTTATTTGATTATACGTAAACATTGTTCGATATCTGGAAGTCTGATGACAAAAATGGCTGTGTCCTGGAAAGCTTGAAAAAAAGTTCACCGCCTTTTTCAGGCAGAGATGGCGTAAGTGTATAGGCTTTGAAAAAGCTTTCAGCTGAAATTTTGAAAGCTTTATTGGTCGGTCTTAAAGTTGAGATGGCGCTGAAGTTGTTTTTAAATGAGGTTATACACTCAGAAATAATCTCAGTTAAGTTCTCAAAAAAAAAGTTTTTTTAATTTTTTTTCTGTTTTCTAATGAACTCAGCAAAAAATTTCTAAAAGTATACGCAATGTAAAATACGAGTGATCTACTTTTTGACCAGCGTAATTCAAAACTGATGTAATTTTACACTCTTTTTGATCTATTTTTGAATCGTTTGTATAAACTTAATTTTGTATGATGTATGTTTACACGCCCTGATCTAAAAAATATATCTCAATATAAAATTACATCGAAAACAATGTAAAACACGACAGATGCATTGTTTTCCTTTTTTTCGCGGCATAAACTGTTCTGTTTTTATCCGAGATGGTGGTTTATTGTGCGAAAAGAAAAAAATTCGCTTCCGCAGTTAATTTAGTATTAAAACCGAACCAAATTCTTTCAGAATTGAATTAAAAAATGGTAGATTATAGTTATAGACGAAATTTAAAAAAATGGAACTTCAAATTCTCTTTCGATTGCAAGAATTGCTGTTTTATAAATGGATCAAAAGCCGAATCAATGTTGAATGTTTCTAATGTTTAGGGGATTCTGATTACTATGCTGTTCCGGAAGGATTCAAGAATGCTGCCTGACGCTGATCGGCAAAACATCGCCGTGCTGGGGATCATCGGACACAACCACAATTCCAGCTGCCAGTGATGATGTGCATTTTTTGAGTTTGCAGTGTATCGGCAATATATGTTAAATAAAATGACACATGTGGCGTATTTATTCATAAAAAACTCCCAAAATCTGATTATTTAAAAAAGATTTGTAATATTAACGCTAATATGTTTTGAAATTTACATCATTGTGTATTTTTACACGACGGTTTATGTCATCCGTTTTCGTGCATTGTTTTCGATCTAAATTTACACGCTTCAAAAATTACATTGTTGAGAAAAATACACCGTGGTAGAATTTTATACCAAAATCGATGTTCCGTTTTCGTGCATCGTTTTCGATCTAAATTTACACGATTTTTTCTTGCTGTGAAGAAATCGTTTTGGCGCATACAAAACTACACGGAAAATAAAAAAAAGGTAAAATTTACCTTTTTGCGAGGTGAATTTTTTCCACCCCTCTTTCGAGGTAAATCTTCCTTTTTTCAATTCACCTAGCAAAATAGTACACGGAAAATAATAAAAAGGTAAAATTTATCGAGTTAGCAAAGGTGAACGCTCGTGAAAGCCAAAAAGGTAACTTCTACCTCTTCGAGGTGAAACTCACCTCACAGCGAGGTAAAATTTACCTGAATCGAGGTTGGAAAAAAAGGTACAATTCACCGAGAAAAAAGGTGAATCCAAAAAAGGTAAATCTTACCTCGTAACGAGGTGAAGTTCACCTGAATTGAGCTCAATAAAAAAATATAATTCACCTAGAAAAAAAGGTAAATCCAAATGAGGTAAAACTTACCTCGTAGCGAGGTGAAATTGACCTGGATTGAGCTAAACAAAACGGTACAATTCATCTCGAACAAAAGCAACTATTTGCCGAATCCGTTTATTGAGGTTAAGCTCTTTTGTCGTTCAGAAGGGAAGTTATGTTTCGTGCCAATATGAGAAAATCGGAACAAAATTATAAGTTTTTTCTTAGATATAATTTAGTTGTGCTGGTTCTCATCATAATACTATGCTTTTGTTTCAGATCGGCCCAGCTTCGAGGTATATTTCACGTCATCCACCAGATATCATTCCGGAAAAGCCGGATCTGACTGGATTAGTCGCCATTACGGCGCGGAAGAACGTGAAGCTGAATTGCCACGAGCCTGGCGAAAAACGATTTACTTCAATAATTTTTTTAAACACGGTGATACATTACAAATCTAAATATAATTAATAGTCCCTATTTATTTCAAATAAATATAAATATTTGAATGAATTTTGTTTTCATTTTTATTTCAGAAACCAACCAAACCAAATAGCATTTACCTTTTAAATCAGTGAATGGGAAAACGGTATTATTTACTACTGCTAAGTGAATGAAAAAAGGTAAAATTTACCTCGAAAGAGGGGTGGAAAAAAATCACCTCGCAAAAAGGTAAATTTTACCTTTTTATTATTTTCCGTGTAAATAATACGTTTTCTCATTTACTGATTTAAAAGGTAAATGCTGGTTTGTTTGATTGGTTTCTTCAATAAGAATTTAAAAAATACAAAATTCTTTCAAAAATGGTCATGAATGTAGGTACGCAACGCAGGAATATTCAGCGGCCATGGCGGCTCAGAAGAACGCAAAGTCGAATTTCAAGTCCCTATTTATCTCCAATAAATATAATTTTTGATAGAATTTTGTATTTTTTTAAAATCTCATTGAAGAAACCAATCAAACCAACCAGCATTTACCTTTAAAATCAGTAAATGGAAAACGTTATTATTTACTATTTTGCTAGGTGAATGCGAAAAAGGTAAAATTTACGTCTTGGCTAGGTGAATTGAAAAAAGGTAAAATTAACCTTTTTGCTAGGTGAATGAAAAAAAGGTTAAATTTACCTCGAACGAGGGGTGGAAAAAATTCACCTCGCAAAAAGGTAAATTTTACCTTTTTTTTATTTTCCGTGAATGACATTGTATCAATTCAGTGTATAAGAGCAAACGCACCAATACGGGAGTATACGCGGCCCGATTTTGCTCATTTCAGCGGACCGATTTTGGTATACACACTCTTTCGCGCACCGGGTGGAAGCATATTATTTTTAAATTGTGCATTGCACTGAGAAAACTTTAACAGAAAATAAATATTAAATTAAATTTACTGATCGAATAAATTTTCGGAGTCGATAGTTTTTTCGCTTCAATTTCGGTTATTATCATTTTTATAAATAATTAATTATTATAATGCATATAGCGATTGTTGGAGGTTATTCGACGGGTTAACTGCTATCCGTTATGTGACGCCAAAGTCGACATGCTGGTTGAAGATGCCATACAGCAGCAACAGGGCCACACAGTTTCGAGCGACCAGCAACCGGGTCAGGTTGTGGATGCAGCAAGAACTTCTGTGCAGTTGCAGCCGGAATCATCCAAAACTCAGCGGAACTTGCGCGAAACATGCCAGCTGCTGTGGAGTTCCACAATCAAACAGGAGGTTTTCCGCCGCTGGTCTAAGACTTCGGCTTCAGTGAGTCGGAACCGTTTGCAATGGTGTAGCGCAGCGAGAAGGAGGATTGTATGCGTCATTGCCCCGGTTCAAACCTATCTGCTAAAGATGCTGCTCATGAACCCGGTCAGACGGTGAAGTTTTTTCTTCTATCTGCTGCTTACTTTTCCAAGCTGTACGGAGGGTAGAAAAAAATATAAATTTTCGCTAAATAAACAGTTTTTTCACTCTCCTTCATCGCTTACGTTGTTGTTACTCGATGCTGGTCAATTGCAAGTTCTGCACTGTTCAAAATTATGCTAATTCCGACGACCCACTCGGCTGCAAAGAACAAACCCTGGGCCACCAATTCCGAGGGCCTAAATTTTCACCTCTTTCGACCCAGCACAGAATGCTTCCAAAATGGCTCTATATAATCTTCGACACATTTCCGATCCCCCCGCGAACAAAATTCCGTCCGCACATTCGACCGAATCAAAAGAAGAGCCACAATTGCTTAATTAATTAACAAATTGTTTACCAAAATTACAAAATTTTAATAAGCATCGTTTGTTTAACTTAGCCTTAAATGGTAGATTTTTTTCAGTGCATGTTTGCTCTCGCCCCTTTCTAGTGAGCAAATTTGGTGATTTTGTCGGTCCCGACGGCAGCGGCCCTATTTTGCTCACCCTCATACTAACCCCCGGTGCGGTATGAGAGTGATCAAACGCGTGAGCATTTTCACTATACTCGCGATTGCTGCGGATGCCCTAAGTGATTGCTAAAGCCTCTGAATTCTCTGTATCACTGCACGCAGAGAAAACTTGGATTTTGATACAAAACAAAACTGACTTTGATTCAAAACATTCAGTTTTTTGAATCAAACTCCTGTTTTCTTTAAATCAATGAATTATCGTTCTGATTCAAATGAATAATTTTTGAAAGAAAGAATTAATTTTTTGAACTGAATAATTTTGGACTTAGATTTTAAACAAATTCTTTGATTCAAAAGAAATTTGTTCAATTGCACATTTCGTTAAAAACAAAGTAAATTTTCTTTCAACCAAAGAAAATTGTTTTCAACAGAAAGGAATAATTTCTTTAAATTAAAATTTTAAACTTAGAAGATATTTTGGATTGAGCAAGAACCGAATTTCGAATAAAGTTTGTCCGGTTGTGTTGAGAATCAAAACTAGTGAATCAGAGATAGCTTTAGGAGGATTCAGGATGAAGAATGGTAAGTGTGTGTTAATCCATTAATCAAAAAGTGAATGTTTAAGATTTTATATAAACTCTTGCATTACAGGACCACGGTAGATTCCGACCCAAATCCAGCGGTCTGATTATCTTCGGCCCGATCTTCAGCGGTAATCACCAGTTGGATGACCACTAAACTGCCGCTGCCGGCAAGTCTGTCCCATATGCAAAAACAACGAACCGAGAAAAACGGCTTTAAAGATTTTTATAAACTTTCGTGGATTTCTCGGTTGAAACTTTACCTTTTCTATTTCTTTCTTCACAGATATTAAGATAATTGTTGTATAATTTCGTCCAATGTATTTTTGCTTTGGAAGTTGTTGATGCAGAGGAGAAAATAATGATGGGACAGCCTTGCGAGTATATTCCGCATGCGAATTAAATGTACCCGCAAGGCTGTCCCATATTTGGCTTTTCTTTTGTCAGTCGATCATTTGATTCTCTCTATCTACGGTGTATTATTCACTTTACTGGTTGTTTACTGATAAAAATAAGTTTGAAATCATGCTTCTGACATATTTAGATAAAGATAAAGTAAGTTTATCGTAAGAATTGAGAAGGTCTAAAAAAAATGAATAACAACGTTCCATGTAAAAACAACCTTTACCTTCATCTTTTGGAAAGTTTTTCGGTCGATATTCTTTTTAGAAAGACAATCTACAATAAAAGCGAAGCATCTTGGCTGCAAATATTTAATGAGAAAAATCAATACAATACGACCTACGCGTGTGCTACCAGGTACGCGTATTTTGGTTCATAGATTTTATGAAAGTCCAAGCAGCAAATAACAGCATGACAAAAACCTAAAACAATATGGCTTTGTATCTGAATATTTTCCATGTTTTACAATGAAGAATTCAATAAGCCTCATGCGAAACTAAAAAACAGTTTGGTGGAATTTACCCATTAGGCAAAATTTAGCTTGTAAAAATTATGGAAATTGTTATTTTTGACTTCACTGTAGGGGAGAGTGGGGATACTTGATCCCCTTTTCTTATTTTCACCATATCTTTTTGGAAAAAAATAGCAACTCGCCGTCTTTGACATTTTCTGACAGCTTGTAACTTCAAGTTTATATGCTCCAAAAATTAGAACGATACTTGAACCCGTTGATGAACTAGAAGCATTTTCGTGGGAGTAAAAAAATTGCGATTTTTCTGAAGTTAGGGGAGACTTGATCCCCTATTGAAGGAGACTTGATCTTTTATTCAGGAAGCCCTAATCCTTGTATAAAAATCAAACAAAACCCCAAGATAGAATGTTAATTGACTATTTTGGTCAAGTTTGTTCTCATTTCACAATTTATAGCAGACATAAGAAGAAAATTCTATAACTTTGTCTCAACGCTTATTACATTGCATACTTAAAGGCGCAATTTTTTATAATTAAGCGAAAATTAATTATTTTTGCTCTTTTTTCAGACAACTGTTTGATAAATAATAGTTTTTGGATAAATATAAGTAATTTCGTAATCAGCAATCATAACGATCAATTCAGAAGAAGAATATGCCGTTTGGAAGGGGGATCAAATGTACCCAACTCTAGGGGATCAATTGTACCCATATTCAACATTTTAGAAAACTTTTTCTGAAAAAAGTTGAGAGTTTTCCATTGCTTTGAAAATATGGCATTTTGAAGTTCATTTTACGCTCGATCGATTGATACATTGGAACAAATATTTTTTTCATGATTTTCCCATGTAAGGAACATTTTAAAGTGATGAAAAAAGATCTTCAAGTTACATTTTGTGAAATTTTTCAAACAAAGTCCAATTACTCAAACAATTATTTTGTTAAAATTTTTTGAACTACAAGCATTGTTATTTTGCTCATTTTGGCACATTTTTCTAGAACATTCGATCTTTGTAAGACATTCCAGTTTCGAGATATAGTTAAGGAATCAAGTATCCCCAGGGATCAAGTATCCTCATTCTCCCCTACTGTTTTATCTAGTTTAACTTTCGCAATTTCAATGAATGCTGATTTTGTTGCACACATTGCATGAATATTTGTAAAATTAACGTAAATTAGAGGGACAAATTTAAAGCCTTCTGTAAAAATATACATATGGGACAGCTTTGCGGGTATATTTCATATGGGACAGGCATGACTTGGTATTTTTTTCACATATGTTGAGAACAAAGTTATGAAAGTTTTTAGTCTAAATTGAAGAACTAACTGTATTTGAACGATTTTTGAGATAAACTGAAAAATGACGAAAATGCATATGGGACAGTCTTGCGAATAGCGGCAGTAAAGCTAGCAACCGGAGCTGCTTCCGGAAGTCTATTGAGCGGCCCAAGAAGTATGCCCTCAGGCCAAAATTAGGACCAAAATTATAGTGAACCAGTGTTAGTGTTAGTTTTGTGAATAAAAATGAATTGAAAATGTAAATTCGTTCTTTTTATTATTCAAAATTCCTAATAGGAACTTCGGGAAAACAGAAAATATTTCTTCCAATTGGAATAAAAGGAAAATGGTTCAATGAACCAATCCTTTTAAATCTAAATCTAAATTACATTGTAGCAAACGAGAACAACTTTGCATCAAATGAAACTGTTTTTTGTTTCAAAGCATTAATATTTTGATTCAAGGAACAAAGGAACAAAGGAAAATGCCTTTGAATCAAAGGAATTTTTATTTATCCCAAAATCAAAGGAAAAAATCCTTTGTTTTTACGGCACTTTCCTTTGAAATAAAAAATCTTTTCGCTGCGTGTGTGTACTGTGTACGTAAATGAATGCTTGCTCGTTGTGGCGCTCATTGAGTAGTCAACCTTGATGGGGTTTTGTCGTGTGTTGCAGGTTGAGTGATTCCTTGTGAATGTCCAGTTTGCATACCATGTGGCAACCCTGATTCAATAAAGCAAAAACACTGAACAGTTGATATGAACAACGCCCTTTGCCGATCCCTTACATTTAATTTGATACCTAAACTTACGGTGACTTGTTGATGAAGCCTTAGCCACAACTGCGGTACAATCTTGCACCCAAGGTGGCTACCTTACATACCACACAGTATGTACATACATATTATGTATATGTGTGATATAGAAGAAAGTATTCAGAAAAATTGCAATAGTAAAATTTGTTTGTTTTTCGAAAAAAAGGTCTTTAGAAATCGTTATTATTTCATCAGATTTGGAAATTCTAGCAAACTTTTTGATCTCAATCAATCACATACATTTCCTCACAGCTAACGAACAATGTTTGTAAAAAAATCGTATCACGGGAAATAATAAAAAGGTAATATTTACCGGGATAACAAGGTGAGCGCTCTTGAAAAGAAAAACCGTAACTTTTACCTCTTCGAGGTGAAATTCACATCATAGCGAGGCAAAGTTTACCTGAATCGAAATGAAAAAAGGGAGACACAAAAAAGGTAACTTCTATCTCGTTGAATTGAGCTGAATAGAAAAAAGTTACCGTCAACGGAGGCACCATGCAACATTTTTCAACTTCAATGGCTTCTAAAAATTTAATATCCAAGTTAAGTTCGGGCGTTCGGAATCAGGCTTTTTAAAAAAAGAGCAACTGAAATCTATGGCTGCGCGACACTGAATGAATGAACGTTTATTCAATTAACTTACTTCTACCACCTGGTTCCTAAATATTTGCTGACGGTGCTGGGCCACGCGCGATCGTCCGACGTCCGGTGATTCTGCTGATGGTGCGTTTCTACCGTGTGAGCCACTTGGCTCGCGAGGTGATGACAGGGTGTGCATCAAGAACTGCTGAGTCCGCTGTTGCCAACTGATCCCAATCTGGATGTTGGGTTTGCTGGCTGGAACCGCGGTACAAGCCCGTTCGTAACTTCCATACCGCTTTTTTTTTGCAAATTATTTATTTGAAACGGCTCATACCTTCAGGCTTTAAGGAGCCAAACTCGTTTTGTTTTTTTTTACAATAGTTTGCTTACTTCTAGTTTACTTTTTTTAAGAGACCTCGCACGACCAAACAATATGCTCTACCTACAAAATAAAAATTATATAAGTGTTTTGGTACACAAATGCTGCATCCAACTCTGCTGTTGCATGATGCCCCATTTGACGGTACCTCATACCTGTTTGCGGAGCCATTTAATGGAGTTAGTCAGTTTTTTCATCGTGAAAGAAGGATTGCAATCGTGCGCAATAATAAACGCAATAAATCGGAACAAAACGGTAAATCTAGGATCGAAGAATTCTAAACAAAAAAAAACTTATTCATTCCATTAGATTTTTTTTTATTGACTTCAACACAACTTAACAATCATCTAGGAGTGAGTGGTTTTCTTCAAATCAAACGATAGTATGATGTAGAACGATGAGCGCGTATCGATGAGGGTGATCGAGAGTTAGAGATTTCGGCTACCGGAAACCATAAAATAATAGTGACTATCCTATTGTTTGCTTCTCAGATAATTTGAAATTCAATTCCATTTTTCAAAATTTCTCCTCGGAACTTCGGTACACTGCCTCATCTGTTTTTTTTTTTTACTTTTTTGAATTTCGCGAAAATTGACTAAGGAATTGGATTTTCGAATATTGATTCGGTTTTTTGCCAAGATTATTTGAGACGCTCTACTAGTAGAAGGGGACTTTTCAATTTCATATTCTCAGCAAACACGATTGACATAGTTTCAAGAATTTGAAATGGATTATCAACGACTGAAAGAAAAGGGTTACAATTTATTTCAGAGCACTATTTACTACGTATAAATATTAGTTTCGTATGTGTTTTTTTTTGTTGTTGTTCTTACCTTCGTACAATAAATAGGAAAATAAATATTACAAATCTAAGATTCTGCTTATTTCCACCCAAATCTAGCTCCACTTTTTACACCCCACAACAAGCAGATTTCTGTTTTCCACTCGCTCTTCCTAATTAGCTAAAAGTTATGTTTATCCAATTCGATTGAAAGCTAAAAAGCCGTCCAACACGAATAGATTTAACGTTTTCCCATGCATCTTTGTTAATTTGTTCAGATTTCTCTTGTGTATTAAACTTTGAATTTTCTATTGTTTGCATCAGTTGGTGTTTCCAGTTTTAAGTAACTCTCACTTCACGTTAACCATAGGTTGCCTTAGTACTAACGACTTTTTGTTCTCTTCTTCCAGGTTTCTTCCTGTCACCACTCTTTATCTTGATTCTTTTTCCCTATCTCTCTCTTTCATATTCAGTGAATATCTTAAACAATGTTTTTTCGTCATTTCTAATAATCTTTTTAATCTAGGCTTTCCTTTTTTTTGTTTCATTAGGTTTTGGCTTGCCGCTCTCGTCCAGGACTTCACGATCGCTCATAGAATAATACGTAGGCACTAGACGTCACCAGGCTGCGCTCGGATGTATCGCTCACACTGTAAAATTGTTTAAAACGGTAATTAGAGGATTTCGGTTTTTAGATGTGAAAGTTTAGAGAAAACAAAAAGACTTACAAATTGTCGTTGAACTCGTTCCATTCCTTGCTCACCGGGTGCTTGCAGGCAGCGATGTAGTGACCACCCGCAGTGGAACCTGTGGGAGGAAAAACAAAAGGAATGTGTAAATAGAAGTGAAATAGTGAGAAATAAATTACGGGTTCCGAAGGCAGTCCAACGTTCCGCTGAAAGTGCAAACATCAACGGTGTCCTTATTTAAACTTATTTAGCGAAACTACTGACAGACAAGCAGTTCTTGTCTTAACCATACGGATTTGTCCATTGTCCAGGCTTTGTTCGCCGCAGTGTAAAATATTTATACATAGGAAAGGGTAATTGGGCAACCGATAGGTCAGGCTAAGCTACTACACCCATAGAAGAGGTTGCAAAAATCCAATGCCTATTTAGCAAATCTCTGTGCCGATAATGCCCTGAAATGTGCACTGTGCCGAAGACGGTACACACAAAACTTTCGGGGCTCCACTTAGCAAAAATTTGCTGTTACTTTCCGTTAGCAAAAATATGTTTTTACTTTTGAGTTAGCAAAAAGTTAAATTTACTTGATTTTAGTAATCAGAAAGTTTATCTTGCTCGATTTTAGTAAAACGAAGGTTTTCTAGCCGCCATATTTCTAGATAGCAGCCGCTGCCGGTAGAGACAAAAAACAAACTGACGTGATTCAGTGCCGTTCCGGAAATTCGATACTGGCGGTTCTTTTGGTGGCTAATTTCACGAAAAAATGGTAGCCAAATCGATAGTGGATGCGTACAGGTAAGAGTCGATCAAAAAGTGTAAATTTTTCCGATTTTTTAATTTATTTTTTTTTTCTATTAGGTTGCTGTTGCCGGCAGGGTTCCGGATTTTTATTGCAACAGTCCGAAAATGAAAAGGTACCACAGCTGGAATTTTCAATGCGGTGCGTCCGGCACAGCCCCGGTGCCGATCGCTTGGCATTTCGCGTTCCCAGGATCGGAACTAAATAAGTTCCATTTTACGAGAAGTGTTAAATAAAGTCTCAAAATAAAGTGAAAATCAATTGAAAGTGAATTAATTTTTATATTCTATTTAATTATCGAACATTCCCTCCGAAATTGCAAAGAAAAACAATAAATAATGAAATTTCAGGTCCGGGGCAATCTTTTCCTCCGGTTTTTGCTAGAAAAGTTAGCAAAAATTGCGGCGGCTAAATTTTTCTCTCGTTTGCTAAAATTTTAGTTCAAAAAAATTGCTAAATTGATTGCTAGGATTTTAGCTGGTCAAATTTGAGCAAAATTTTGCTAATTTTCGGCCTCGAAAGTTTTGTGTGTACACACAAAATTTTCGAGGCCGGAATTTAGCAAAATTTTGCTCAAATTTGACCAGCTAAAAACTTAGCAACCAATTTAGCAATATTTTTTAACTAAAGTTTTAGTAAACGAGAAAAAAGTTAGCCGCCGCAGTTTTTGCTCAAATTTCTAGCAAAAACCGGAGAAAAAGATTGTCCGGATCCGTAATTTCATGTTTTGTTATTTTTTCTCTGGAGAATCAGGGGAATGTTTTATTATTGACTAGAATACACAAATCATTAAACTTTTAGTTTATTTTTCATACTTTTTTCGTGACATTATTAAACACTTTTTTGTAAAATGTAATTAAATTAGTACCGTTCTGGAAATGTACCTTCCGGCAAGGGAAATGCCAAGTTTCCGACCTTAACTAACGAATTCGCCGGATGCAACCCTCAAAATTTCCGGACAGTTGCTAAAATCTGTCGTTTTCGCTGCCAGTTGTAACCTGTTAGAAAAAACAAGAAATTTTCAATTTAAACATCCAAAATTTGCGCTTTATATGATCGGCCCTTACCTGTCCGAATCCGGTGTCGATTTGGCTATCATTTTGTCGTTTACTTAGCCACAACGAGAACCGTCAGCATCGAACTTCGGAACCGCACTTAATCGCGTCAAGTTGTTATTTTATTGATCAACCGGCGGCGGCTGCTGTCCATAAACAAAGCGGCTAGAAAAATTTTGTTTTGCTCAAATCAAGTAAAATGAACCTTTTTATTGCTAAAATCAAGTAAATTGAACTTTTTGCTAACTCAACAGTAAAAAAATATTTTTGCTAAGGGAAAGTAACAGCCAAATTTTGCTAAGTGGAGCCCCGAAAGTTTTGTGTGTACACACAAAATTTCTGAGGCCGAAAATTAGCAAAATTTTGCTCAAATTTGACCAGCTAAAAACTTAGCAATCAATTTAGCAAAAAAATTTTACTGAAATTTTAGCAAAATTATTGAAAGTGTCTGGACTAATTTTTTTTGCTTATTTTCAGTACCTGGGAGCATTGTTTGCTAAAATTTGAGCAAAAATATTGTACCCCCAAAAATTACTAAAATTTAAGTAAAATCAAAATTTTTATGGATCCGTTGATTTGCTTCTTTGAAAGGGACTGTCATTTAGCAAAATTTTGCTCAAATTTGACCAGCTAAAAACTTAGCAATCAATTTAGCAAAAAAATTTTACTGAAATTTTAGCAAAATTATTGAAAGTGTCTGGACTAATTTTTTTTGCTTATTTTCAGTACCTGGGAGCATTGTTTGCTAAAATTTGAGCAAAAATATTGTACCCCCAAAAATTACTAAAATTTAAGTAAAATCAAAATTTTTATGGATCCGTTGATTTGCTCCTTTGAAAGGGACTGTCATTTGAATAAAGCAGTACAGCCAAGAAATGTTTTTTTAGTTTATTTTCATCCATTTTTGCCGCCTAAATGTTCTGCGCGACCAAATCCGGGCTTGGAGCAAAACATCTTATCTTGATATTCGTATTCGCTGATGAAAGCTGAAAATAAAAAGAGTAAAATTAATAACTTTTGCATAAATAAATTCACAAAGGTCAAGATAAAGAATAAAAAATTCAGACTTCATAAATGGAATCATCATCTTCAACTCACAACATAAATTCTATTTTCAGATTCAATTTTAAAATCAATTCAATTCGATTTCAGAACCAGATATAGAGTAATGTTTTCATATGTCGGCTATTCATTGATAATTTTAGATTTTAATTTTATTTACGATTACAGATAACCGCCCTTTTACGCATGAGTGTCATTTACTTTCATCCTCATTATTAATTAATAATTAATTTAAGAATTCAAACGATTTACAATTTTGATAGCATGTATGAAAATTTAATAACATAGCATAATAGAAAATGACATCTACTACAGCGATCTGATTACTTTTTGCATAACACAATTTTGATAGGTACAAGGAAAAAAATATTCCAAATTCATAACGCGATTTTATCTGTTTGCATTTACATGCGATTGTAATGCGTAGGAGGGTAGCATCGATTAAATTTTGATAACTTGCTCAGTGTAACAATGAACGTAATAAAAACTTATTGATAAATAGTGACTCACCCAAATTCCAAACCACCAATACCACCTAAGATCAGCCACTGCGATGAAAAAAGAACCTGAAAAAATAGGTTACTATTAGAATGATTTGGATTTTGGTCGCCCGAAAACTGAACATATGTTGGTAACTGCCAATTCAGGCTTGGTAGACGATTGTAAATAACACAAGTAGAAAAATATCCACTTTGCGGGATTGATATTATCTAAAATTATTTACCACAAGTACGAGATGCTTCCGACTGTGGTGGGGGCCATTCCGTGTAGCTCGTCTGCCAGTTTAAACAACCTTTTCGGAGCCAGCAGTCCCGAGTTGCTTGACCGACTTGATGTCTGATGCTGCTGTGGCTATGGGAAGTTTGTGTGGCGCTTCCTCTGTTCTGTAAACTTTTCTTTCTTGGCTGAAAAGTAAAGTTTTTTTTAAAATCGAAAATAACTTGTGAATAAAAATACATTCTTATTTATACTAACTTGGTTCTGCGCCGATTGCTGCGCATATTTTGTGCAGCGGCCGGGTGTCCTTAAGAACGTACCGGTTGTATGAAAATACAGTGATAACTGTAGCGACGGCTGCATCGATCCTGTTGTTAATCGGAGTGGGGTCTGCCAGAGGGAAAGGTGCTGGTTCCGGCAGTTCGAATCTGTACGACTTGGGTTGAGAGCACCTATTCTTTCACCGTCAGTTAAGGCCAGGAAGATTCTTCCGAACCAGGTTCCTGAATTCTGGCACATCTTGCTGGATGTACCCAAATGGTTTTTCGGGGGGAAACACCTAAAAACCAAATAAGTTTTCTTCCAATTTCAAAGCTTATTTTGCATTGACTTACCAAGCAAAATTGAGGAAGGGCGCACGAAAATCACTGTTGGTTAGCCGGGAGTCCTGGAATTGAGCCACTGATACAGACTTCCATACCTATCTTTCTTTTCCCGATCACTTCCACTTACTCCTGATGGGAACAAAACCAGGCACAATTTGAATCTCATAAACATTTGAAATGTGGCGAAAACAGTTTATGAAATAAAGATAGGTTTCATTTTTTCGCTCCGAAAGTTTCCAACCGAACAGAACCGCATTAGGAAACAAAAACAAAACAAAAAAACGACCACGGTTTGTGCGCAGGCTAATAGTTTGAGTTCTCGCTACCGCATTTACTAAAGTTAGAAGCAATGGGTTGTTTTTACTCAAATTGAGCAAAAGTCATGACAATTCGGGAAAGTGCTAACTCAACAGTAAAAAAAAAATTTTGCTAACGGAAAGTAACGGCTCATTTTTGCTAAGTGGAGCCTCGAAAGTTTTGTGTGTATGTTTGAAAAACCGTAACTGGCATAAGGACTCGGCTCCCAACTAAAATGATGCATGACCACTACATTCAAGCGAAACAAGAAAAACATTTTATGGGATTTCGTTCCTATTAGATAATTTATCCCAGAAACAAGAAAATAAAAATATAAACCACAGCGCCCGTAGGGAGAATTGAACTCAAATCATTGTCTTGCCAGACCGACATCTTAACCAGTGTACTAATTGAGCTTCATGCAGGATGAGGGATATTTGTCATAGGCATTCTGCCACCGATCAATCACAAAAGAAACGCACGACAGTGGCTTCCCGGCGTTTGGCCTCCTTTCAAGGTATTCATTTGTCTTGCGATGGAAACGGGAAAGGGAACGGGAGTGAAGGAAACGGGAAACCCATTGAATGAGAACTGTGCTTTGCTTACTGCCTGCTATTACATACACACGCTACATATACACAGCTGCTAAAGCCGGGCAGCTTGGCCGGTGCTTGTTTGCCGGTGAATTGAAGGAATATATTCTTGTTGCTTTTGCTACATACACACGTACAGCTTAGCCGTGGTTGTTTGCCGGCGAATTGAATTGAAGGAATGTTTTTTTGTTGCTTTTGCTACATTCACACGCACAGTGCTCGGTTCGCTGGCTGCCTGCAGGTGCCAGCATGGTGTTGGCCGATATTTATTTCCATCCTTTTTCGTCTTGTGATGCGATGGGGAGGGACGTGAAAACGTTTTTATTTTGTTTCTTTCAGACATGCGCAATTCGGTCGCTCTAGAAGGTTAGTGCCGGTGGATGCAAATCGAATCAGCACCGGTCGCGTTATCTTCTTGTACCAATGATGCTATGTAATTGATTACACGTCATTGGCACAAAGGCTGAATTTTGGGTGTAGTTAGGTCACAGGCCTTTTTCTATACAAAAGATGGTGGATGGATTTCTGGTTGCAAAGATCTCGAGATCCTCCTGCTACGCTCCAGCAAGATGGATGATCGTGAAGTTTAGCACTAGGTTAGCTGAACTCTCTCTGTAGTTATTGGACGCTTTAACCTAGTGTAAACTAAGTGTGTGACAGTTGGAACCACCGGTACCCATCTTAAGCATGGAATATCGGAGTAGAGGGCTTCTGCCGGAGCGAGTTTCGAGACAATCCCGAGTCCATAAACAATTCTTCTCTATCGGAAAGCAGCGTTTACCTCTAGTCATTACGAGCACAGATCGGGCGTAGAGTCGTTACAGGAGAGGTCAGGCTTCGAGTCGTCAAGAGAAGAGGTTCGTGTATTTGTTGATAGTGGCTCCAGAATGAAGTATTGCCGTATGATCTTCTACAATTGAGAGAGTTAAAAAAATTACATCAAACGACGCATCCTCTAAATTTTTGTTAGTTTTGTATACTGTGTTACAGTTACATCTATACTTGGTTCATTATTTTTCATGAATCAATTCGGAAAAATACATGTCTATATAGTAACCTTATTTTATCGTGTATTGCGATGTTCGGTAAAAGGGATAAACCCTTTCGAGAGATTCGATGTTTCGATGTGAAAGTAGGAGTGAGAGAAAGAGAATCTAGTTTTGTACATTGTAGGAATGAATAAAGCCTCTTCTGATTGTACCTTCAACGTTCAACCTGACCAGACGTACTTTTTTACTTTGTGCTCCGGAAACACCTCCTGCCTTATACGGATATTAGTCTAAAGAAAAAAATACCAAAATAAAAAAAAACGTCTCATCAAACTGCATATAAAATGGCACTCAGTGTAGCTCGGGTTGAGAAACGGAGGAAGCACCTTCTTGTAACTGCCAACCAAAAAATAAGACAACCAGACTGACACTGCAGACACACCAGAGTTAAAAAACGAAAGCAGAATTTCGGTTGGACTGCGCGATCGGTTGTTGGCGTGGCGTCGGTCTACTTATGGCCAATTCGGGCACTATTTCCCGGCCAAGTTGACCGAGTGATTTCCAATCTGTTCATCGACAGCTTGGCGCCGGTCTACGTGTGGCAAATTTGGGCGTTATATCCCGGTCAAATTTGCCGAGTGTTCTCCAGTCGATTCATTGTTGGCATGGCGTCGGTCCACGTGTGGCTAATTCAGGCATTATTTCCCGGCCAAGTATGTCGAGTTTTTTCCGGCCGACAGCGTGGCGTCGGATTACGTGAGGCCAATTTGGGCATTATCTCCCAAATTTGCCGAGTGTTTTCCGGTCAATTCATAGACCGATTCTCGGCCCGTTCGTCGATTAGGTTTCGGCCATTTCGCCGGCAATTCCCGGTCAGCTCGTCGGATCACTCATCGAGTGTTTTCCGGTCAATTCATCTACGAATTCTCGGCCCGTTCATCGAGCAGATTTCGACCATTTCGCAGACAACTCCCGGCCAGCTTGTTGGTTCACGCGCGGCCAATGCATCGAGATTTTCAGTTTATTCGCCGATCAGTCTCCGACAAATTCGACGATCGTTTCTCGGCCCACATGCCGATCAATTTACGGCCGAATCAAATCCATTCTCGGCCAGGATGCGAACTGTCCCTTGCCCGGCCAGATCATACTCAGCCAACTCGCCGACCGTTGGTCTTCTCAGGTCTACAACCAGGTTGCCGGAAGCAGCAGAATCCGGATGTTCGATTCCCGGTCCCCTGTCCGCCCCCGTAGATCATCGCGCCAAGTCAACGAACCAAGTTGGCAAAAGTCGGCGCTAGCCGGCAAAACCGGAAAGTGATTTCGGTTGCGACATTTCGGACAGTGATGACACGGCATGCGACAGGATCGTCGACAAAGCGCGTTTCTGCGAAACGGTTTCATTTGTTGAGTGAGTGTTGTGGCCATGAAAAGCCATTGGTGGACTGTGGGTGCGGCGCTTGGCAAAACGACCACTGGTGGGACTCACTCCCCCTGCGGGAGCGAGTCTCTTCTAGTCAACCCCTGGTGGCTGTCTCACCATTGAAGGCAAGTCCTCGGACTGTACCTGGAGGCCAAAGGCCGCGTCGACGTAAGCGCTTGGGAAAACAACCACTGATGGTCCGCTCCTCTAGTGGGGTTGGACCTTAAGAGACAATCACGCATGGTTGTCCCATCAGTGGAGGCAGGTCCTCTTGACGCTGCCTGGCGGCCAAGGCTCGGGGGGATCTCGATCGCCTGGTTGACCGAGATCCAAAACTCTTTCAAATGAACTGCCTAGAACTGCCTAGAACTTTCTAGGCGCTTTCAGCGAGAGCAGCCGTCTTTTTCTCTCAGTGCGGTACTCTCGCGTATTTTCTTCGTCGCTCTCTCTAACTTCAGTCGACTGGTCGGACTGAACAGTGAGTAACCGAATATTTTGCTCTTTGGCAGTTTAGCTGTTTTAGGTTTTAGCTCGCCATAAAGAGGAGAAGAGGAGGAGGAATATTTTGCCATACCATCACATTTAAGACCGCAATATTCTAGAAAATCCCCCGAACAACAACAAAATGATTTGACAGCTAAATAACAAGGCATAGACATGTAAACAAAATTTCTTTGCAATCTTCTTTGTAATGGATAGGCTAACATAAACTGAAACAAAATAATTTTGAAGGCTCCAGCTCAACTAAATGTCGAGGCAAATATATTATTACTTAATTGCTGGAAAACGACAGTGTTCGTATTTGTCGATTCCGTGCGTTATAAACCCTATAAATTTTCCTCAAGAATTCTTCAAGGGAGCCATAAGCGAGTGTTCTTTTGATAAGCTGTTTATTGAATTCGTTTCAAAATGATTCTATCTAGGTACGTATACCACTTGAAAATATTTATGCTCGAAAATTTATTGAAGATTACAAGAATAAAGCGGACAACCCAGCATGCAACATCTTTTATCAATATTATAGCATGATAAATAATTTATCAAAGGTGAAAATATTTCAAGAGATATTTGTTTGTATGTACTAGCCGTCAAATCAGATTTCACATTGAGCATCAGCGTGCTTTGTTGTAGAACGTTGTGTGGATCTTCCATTTTTCTAGCGACGTAGAGTTCATAAGTCAGTTTGGATGGGCGAAGGCAAAGGTCTCGTCTAAGTACCAAAAGTATGCAAAAGATTCAAAAATTTGAGGTTGAAAATCTCGCTTTGAAAGAGAATTTGACAGACTATGAACATTCATGCTTAAATAATTTCAGTTTTTTCGACAGTAGGAAATTACCAAGAAGTAAAGTCTGATTTGTTCTCCATATAATGTTATACATGATACATGATTTTGGACAGTTTTCGAAATGTATAAATATCTGGAAGAAAAAATACATGCGAGTACCGCGAGGACGCACTCACCCATGTGGTTCGAAATTCCGTACAGCGAGAAGTACACCGGGCCGGAATTGTCCTGGGAGGCGTACGGCGCTAGGTTCAACTCGCGCTCCCCGGTCGGAAATTCGATCACGTTGGTCAGCTTGCTCCACCGGGTTTCCGAGAATCGTTTCAAATCTAAAATGGTGACAAAAAATCTAGTGAGAAGGTTGTTCGACAATGTTCACCATAGAAGTCGACTCACGTATCACCAGATATTTGGGGAACCGCTCGATCGTCATGCTCTTGGTGCATTTCCTTCGGGTCTTGCAGCGGAAACAGGTCGGCTGATCGATCCCATCCATCACTTCTTCCTTGACGAACACATCCAGACAGTTTTCGAGCTTACAACGGGAGTTGGTCGATGGAAGCGGCAGACTAAAATGGTCATGGGATGTGTTTTAATTTAACTGTTAGGTAATCGTAACGGAAGTTCACCTCAAATCCCAGAACGGGTCAAATGTCACGCTCTCGCTATTGCACACGGTACACTTGAGAGTGCTTCGCAGCATCCCAACGAACAGGTCCTTGATCAGTGAGTTCTCGACCTTGGAGTACCATTCCCACATCATGTTGGCCTTGATACGGGCACTGAAACGGTTGATACGTAAAATTTTCAGTTCTTAGGTACCAGGTACCAGGTATTCAGTAACTCACTCAATTTCATCATCCTCCATTTCCTTGGGCATGGGTTCTCGCTTGACCGAAACATTAAGGGCACCGTGCAGCGAATCGATGAAAAACCGTAGGAACTCCTGGGCGTCCTGCTGGGCCGAACCGGAGTACATCCGGTGCTTGCTCGAGAACGCGTACTTCATCTCGGACGGGTTGACGCTTCGCGTTGTTCCGCTCCACATGTCTTTAATCAGTTTGGTGTATTCTATTGGTTTAGGAAAAGGTAATGTTAATCTCTGGAGATAGCTCATCAGGAAAAGGGTTGAACGTACCAGCCAGGATCTTGTGGTCCTTGGTGGTTCCCCGCTCCGTGGTTGGTTGATTTCGTAGGTAGCTGGTCAGCTCCCGGGTATGGCTTAGGCACTGAATTATTGAGTTCATGAAGCAGGTATTACCAATGTTCCAGAGTCCACAGAGACCTACAAAGAAAAATGAGAAATGGCGAGATTTTAAAACCAGGATCCTAACGCCTCAACGAACTGCAAAGTGGAAACTCACCCTCCTTCCGGCTGTCTCCGGTTGTCCGGCAGACCGCATCCGTCGTGTCCTCATAGCTGTTGTTGAGTTTTTGTACTGTAGAGGAGGACGACGGTGAAGTTCCGAGGCCGGTACTGCGATAGGTTCCGCTACTGCTACCTAGGCCGGAATTGTACTCGCTAGTTCGGCCCCTGAAGCTGCTGCTGCTGCCGCTGATGCCTACCGGACTAGTCGAGTGAAGTGCTTTGGAGGAAGTTCCGACGCGGAGCTACGGAAGCAAAGATTTTTTTTTTGTTATTGTTTTCCGGAAGAAAAAAAAAGCTAGTAAGAAAAAATCAATCCGCAAATAGATGTGATACGGATAGCAACTCTCAAGCGAAGACGCAGGTGAGGTTCCTATAGCAGAAGCCAATATTAGAAGGCTTGTGCACTACATTAAGCAGACTACTTTCCTCCCATATGCTGCATAACTGTCTTATGTGGATAGAAGTTCGCCACTCATATATGTACATATGTATAGGCTGATGTTCGCATGCAACAGTGATGCGTTGAAGGGCAAGGTGCAGGTAGTTAGGTGATATAACTATAAGGTAGGGGAGAGTGGGGTATCGTGGGCCATGAGGAAACGTGGGCCACTTTTAATATCTGAGATGTGTGTTGAGATAAAAATCTCAAACCAATTGTCATCGTCGTCGCTTTGCGTGAGCATGTATTCCTATATGTTGTTGACTGAAATACGCATCAAATGCTTCTTTTATTTATCAAGCTAAAAAAAGTTAGAAAAATTTACTTACATAATTAAAAAAAAACACCCGCTAATTTCATCGATGGGAAACCTAAAGTGTATAACAAAAATATGCTCATACGCTTATGATCTTTGTTTTGTCATGATCTTTCACGTGGAAAAGGAATTTTTGATGAAACATCAATAAGTCACACAAACGCAACCAGTTTGCAAATCATAGCTTGTGGGGAATCGTGGGCCACACATCTTGAATCACCTATATTTTTGTGTTTTTATACACATTCAGAACATAAAATACGTTTTTCCTATCTGCAAAGTTTTCTTATGCCAAATGAAGAGTTATGAAAAATATTTTGTCCATCCTATATAAGAAATTTTGCCAAAACGTACGCGAGCCAGGTTTTGGAATCTATGCGATCATACACAGCTCTCTTTTTTATTTCATTATCTGAAATTGCTTTTAAATAACGAAATGAATAAGGAAATCACAGTTTTGGGTCAACTCATAAACTTTGCATGTCATTTGGTCAATTTGGATTTGGTGGCCCACGATTCCCCACCATTTTTAAAAATCCAAAAAATATTGCTTTTTTTCAAACAGTCAGAATTTGGGAAAAATAACTTATTAAAAAATTTAAAAAAATACCTTATGATACCTTGAAAATGTAGAAAACCATACTATTTTTTATTTTTTATTTATCTTTTGAAATAAAGAAGTTATGGAACAACGAAAAAAAGGGGCCCATGATTCCCCACTCTCCCATACTATTCCCGTAAGCGTTCGATCCGCGCGTCACGGAACAAAAAAAACTTGTTACCGAAAAACTGTTGCGCATAAACGGCACGCGCGTAAGGTGGCGAAGCAGAGGGCAAGGGTAATTAGAAGGCCCTAATGCGGAAGGACAGATTAACAGGTACATTCTTCGGGACAGAACATGTTCATTAGGGTGGCTCAGATTTGCAAAGGAACAAAAGCTCTAAAAACTCCTGGTTGACAAACTCCAATGGTGTGAATATCATGTGATATATAAGCATCATAGAGGGACTAAGGATCGGAAACTGCATTTGAAGGTGTTGAGAACGATCAAGGTAAACCCAGGAAAGTCGGACTATGACATCGTCAAGAAATTCAATGCCGACCGGGGCACCGTCAGAAGGATTCGTCTGCGCGAAGAAATACGATCTTATCGGGGCCAGTAATCTGCCAAACCGGACATTGAAGCAGTATGTAGTAGCCAAAGGACGTGGCCGGAACTTATACAACAAGGTTTTAACGAAGTACGACGAATGCATCCTCATGGATTACGAAACGTACGTGAAGATGGATTTTGGGCAGCTTACTGGCCAAAAATTTTATAAAGCCACTGGTCGGGGTGATGGCCCCGGCAAGTTCAAATTAGTTTTTGCCGATAAGTTTGCAAGAAAGTGTTTGATCTGGCAAAACATTTGCAGCTGCGGACGAAAAAACCCGGTTTTTGTGACAAACAAGGCCATGGATTCCAAAATGTACAAGGAGGACTGCCTGAGAAAACGTATTCTTCCGTACATTGGATCTCACAAAGGACCAGTAAAGTTTTGGCCAGATTCGACAAGCTGCCACTACAGCAAAAAGGTACTACAGCGGTGTCGGGACAACGGGGTGGACACCCTAAAGGACATCTACCCAACCAACTGCCCTCAATTCCGCCCTATCGTTTTTCGGACGTTTTTCGGAAAATTATCAAAAGTCCCAGAAAGGCGATTTTTGGCAAAAAAAAAACAGATTTTGACGTTTCATGCATTTCTAAATCATTTGGCATCCAATTTAGTATTTCGATTTTCCGGATTTCCTTTGGCCCCCTCTTTCGTGATTTTTAAAATTCCTAAGTCGATTTTTGACAAAAAAATGTTTTCGAGATAACACCAGATTTTGACATGTTATGCATTTTGAGTTCGTTTGGCATTCAAATTAAAATTTCATTTTTACCTAATTCCTTTGCCCCCCTTTTGGTGATTTTTTAGGGTAAAAAACCCGAAACTTTGAGCGCTTTGAGGAATCCCTTAATCAAGTGCGATTGAGCTGAATTTTTGCACAAGTGCGATTGAGCTGAATTTTTGCACAGGTGAGGGGAAGTGTTCCTAAATGCGCATGTTGGGTAATATGCGCATACAGCCGATTGACGATATGGCTGGAGATTCAACGTATCTAATCAGTGCAGTTTGATGGTAATACGCTATTGATGCATGGCATAAAGAAGTTTGATGGTTATATAAAGCCAAAAAAAATTAAAAATTCAAACAAGATTTTTGTCAGTTTTGTTATAATATATTGAACTTTAATTATCGTGCGTACAGATTCTGTGAACAAAAATTTTAATGGTTTTTCTTTCTTATTCATCTGGAAATCGGAAATTCAACAAATTGAAGCTTTCGGCAAAGTTGTAAATGATAAGATATTGGAATAAGAGACATGTTCTGAATGCCCATATCAAGGAAGGTTAAATGCCTATATCAAGAAAAATGGATTAGTCTTACAATTTTTCACTTTTTATCATTTAAACATTAAATCTACGCTCAAATCACGATCTTACAGCGAAAAAAGCAGAACTTCATACTGATCCGATATAAATACGATATGAACAAAATATTACCATGAAATATGGACATATGGCATACTTAACTATGTTTCATGCAGAAGAACTAGTGATTTGAAAAATTTCACCAAAATTTCAGCCATGACGTATGCTTAACATCCGTTTCTACTATTTTAAATTGAACTATATCAAAATATTGCAAGTGTTAATGAAATATAGCTAAAAACATAAATATGCGCATTTAGCCCGCCAGTTTCGGAAATCGGCTATTTTGACTTCTTTTATTATAAAATTATTTTCACAAAAACTGTTAGAGATTTTAACAGAAAAATTGTTCTAACATATATAAAACAGATGTCCGCTCATGTGTTCATAGTTTTCAGACTCCTATCTATTGGGATATGGGAGAAAATGAGTGCTTTTCTTAATATGCGCATATAGCCCGCCTCTCCCCTATATATGGTCGGTTTGCGAAATTCGATCGTGAATTTTTTTCCATACGTCCATGACCACCCTTATATACAGTAACCAGCAAAAATAGCTTAGCTTAGCCTAGCTTAGCTTGATTGACTACTCACATCCACCTTAAATCATTGAACTTGAAATGCTACATGAAAAATATTCTTAATCAATAGTTCCTTATAAGCTTCGTCAACCTTTAAATTTATTTTTTTTATCGATATTGAAACAAACGCATTTCAAATTCCATGATCGCAAGCGTGGCTCAGTAGAATGAATTCCACATCGCCAATGGTTGCTACTCCGTAATTGACCGAGGCCATTAATTTTGTCCAGAGGTCAAATGAATGGTATCTGGGATTGACAGCACATTCACAATGAACAAAACTTATGCTCTCTCTTTACACATCAATAACGGCGCCGGCCACGTCCTAGTAGTCAATGGATAGAAGGAAAATAGAGAAAAAGGATTGAAAGAATAATAATTCACGCTTTAGGACCGAGGTCACCTCTGCATCCTAGCAAACAATTTTGTGTGTGGATTGGGTAAAAGGATATGATCAGGAAACACTTTTGACTAGTGTTATGCAATCTGGGTTAAAATCCTATTCTCCTAGGCTCCTGTGTTTCATATTGAAATTCATCAATTCAGATGATTTTTTAAAACTGATGTCATTTTAAAACTGATTTAAGACTTACTGGAAAACTAAATCTTTTAATTATATCACAAATTCATCAATCAGCTTTCTTTGACTTGTCTTTTCAAATATCGTTTTTTACCTGACTTCAAATATTTATTAGGAGTATGCGTTTTAAATGATGCCATAGAAAATTAATTCAATATATTTCAAGAACTGAAACAAATTGCCGTTTACTTCTTTAAAAACAAAATTTCTCAACTATCATCAACTTAACAAGCTTGGTTTTTAAATTAAACGGTCCAAATCGTTTCAAATATTTATACGAATTAAATAAACATTTCAGTAACCACAAAGAAAAGGTGGAAAATTAATAAACTTTTTATATTTTCCACCCACCATTTAGTGAAACAGCTAGTCTATTCTCAAATAACATTCTCATTCACCGCCTAGCACTAATCGTCATACGCAAAAATTATAAGGTAACATTGTAGAGCAGCATTTTAGAAAGAAATTCATGTGCCCGAAACGTAACGCGAGAAAAAACGAACTGTCCATCAACCGACAAACATCAAAGTTTAAAAAGATTCAAAGATACTTAGCTCCTGAATAATTTCCTGAATAAGTTCCTCCTTAGTTTTTCACATATCTGGATCGTTTTTAAAACTGATGGATGGCAGGTTTCTCCTAATGTGCACTTTACAGGATCATTTAATTTTTCTTATTTTATTACTAATCATGAAAAAAATTTCAGGAATTTGGCAGGAGAAATTTTTTTTAGTTGCTTTTTGAACCAAGGCCTACTTCGAACTCCATATACAGTAACCAGCAAAAATAAACATTTACTCGTCGTTTTAATCTGAAAATGCCGATATTTTCAGTTCCTCGGAATCTTTTCGAATTTTAATGAATATGTTGAAAAGTTGGTAATTTCAAGATTATTTTACCATATTTATTATTTTTTCAATTCAGTAGCAGTCAGTTAACTGAATTTGTACACTTTACAAATAAGACATAAGAAATTCCAATTTATGTTTTTTTTAATAAAAATAATAAAAACAAATGACCATAAGGAAAATGACCTTTATGATACCTCAGGGCTAGCTAGATGCGACCACGAGGCAAAAAAGGAGAGCAAAATAGTTACTTTTATATCAAATAAGGGCAAAATAAGTGACCCCATCAAGTCAAAAATTACATCGATGGGGACTTCAAAAATTACAACCAGATCAATTTGTCAGTTCTGTTTATTTTAAAAACAGTTATTTGATTTTTCAGGTCCTGAGGTTTTAATCAAACAAATAGTTTAAGTTCAAATCTCATCCATATCTCTATCATTTAAATAGGGTATTACGGTTTTTTTTTTTATTTCGAAAAAGAGCATGATAGTTATTTCTATTCTGGAACCGAGCTATCTGCCAATTTTAAACTCTTAAAATAAAATGAAATTTATTGCTGAACAACTTTGTCGAAGAACTTATCTTAGATTTTTTTAGTTACAAGAACCAAAACAAAAAATATTGTACATGTTGAATTGTGAATAATAAATTCCAAACCTGTATTGAAACGCTCTATATGTGTAGTAAAACGTCCAAGCTAGAAATACTCGAGTCCAATTTACGAAGCAAAAATATATAAGACTTTAGAAAGCCTTTTGAAAAACCTTTTCAAAAAATGTTTATTTAAACAAATTGATGTACCAATTCATTCTCTTGAAGAATTCCACATTCTATCTATTGCATAAGCTCAAAATCTTCCATTTCCAATCCGATAAAAAGTTAACTATTTGAACACACAGAAATTAAAAACTTCACTTTTTTCAGTTATTTAACTTTAAGATAATTAAAAAAAAGCCAAAGCAATACAGTTTCATTGAATTAGACTAAAAATAAACATCGATAAAACCCGTTATTATGAAAAAAAATTGAGTCGTAAAATTACGAATAATCGATTCAACGGATTATTTGTATAAAAGTTATTAAAAATAGTGACTTAAGTGACCAAAAATGTGTCAAAAAATGTAACTGAAGAGTGACCAATGAGTTACCGTGAAAGGTGACAAACAAACACGCACACTATTCGAGAACTTGTTATTCAAAAAGTAAAAAGGTAAACAAAGCCTACGTCACTTTCCAGGATGTTCATGTATACTAGGCGAGAATCGTAAACAGCAGTTGGCAATGATTTTTTTTTCTCTAGTTTTCGCTAGTATAGCGATGATGGTTGTTTGTTTGAAAATGCAACTGACATCACGAATTGTCATGGTTACAATGTTTACAAAAAAAAATCTTTTATTAACACTTAGCACGGGGTTTTTATCGTCACCTGAGATATGTAGTTGAGGAGTGACGAGTTTGAAAAGGTAAGGTTTTGGTGATATTTCGGAGATGGCCGGGTCCAGCCAGACCCCAAAACAGTGAATAAGCTCTTTCTCTTATTCTAAACATAATTTTTGTTTAACTTTTTTGTTCAAAAATGTCCACAAACTTTCGATCAAAAAAATTTATTTTGTAATCTCGGAATAAGGGGTCCCATATCAAATTTCAACCTTAAATGTTTTTGTTCTCAACCTTTGACTGATTCGAGCCACTCTAATGTCTACCTATTGTAGCTGTTAATGAAATTAGTAGTCGGTCAGCATGAATAGGGGAAGAAGGACAACACTGTTTACATTACGAAAGGGGGTCTTTTTACTTGAGGAGACTCGAGAGGAGGCCAACAGAAAGGTTAAGCGGAAGGGTGACGAAAAGGCGCGCACGAGCACTTGAATTATTCTACTTAGAGCGGTTTAAGCCCGGAGATTTAGTTCCGATAGAAGGAAGCTACTTACATAAGAAACCTTATCATCGTCATTTTCGGTTTTCGATTCTTTGTCCACTGCGGCGTTAGCGGAAGTTGCTAGCGCTTCGTCGTCGTCGTCGTCACTGCCTCCGCCGCTATCGTTCCGTGGGTCATCGCCGTTGCTTCTAGCGTCGCCGTTATTGTTGTTTCTGTAGTTGTTATTGTTGCTGTTTCCATTGATTCGGATGCTGCTACTGGTGGTGAATTCGGGGTTGCTGCCAGTGCCGTTTCTGTACGGTCTGCCTTTGGCTAGGTCATTCTCACTGTCGTTACCGCTGTCATTGTTATTGTTGTTGTTATTGATTCCGTTGGTGCAACCACTACTGTTACTTGTGCTGTTGTAATTCTTAGCTATGCTAGGTTTTCCCTTCAGTTTGATTGTAGTTGTGACGTGGTATTCACTGTCGTTTTCGTCGTCGTGATCGTCGGTAGTTACCGAAGCCGTGGCTATGAACTTGGGAGTGGTATTGGAGCTGGACGTGCCATTGCTGCCGCCGATCGCGGCCGGCTGTCGCAGCCTGTACGTGACCTGCGTGATCGGTTCGTCAAGTTCGGCGGAGATTCGCAGCGATTTCATGTTGCCGACGACGGCGGAACGAGAATTGGAAGAGTAAGAACTAGTGGTATTGCTAGAGCGAGTTGCAGTTGTTGATGGTGAACAAGGGGAGGCTGATTTTAGCGACTCTGTTGTAGTTGTGGTTGTGGTGGTTGACGTAGTCGAAGTTGTTGACGAGGATGGCGGTGAAGATGATAGTTTGAAAAAAGAATTATCATTTTTTTGAGTACATTCGGAAATGACTGAGGTGTTTGAAGAAGGTTTTAGTAACTCGATGCCAGCCGTAGACTTTGCTAGCTGCAGTTTTTGATGATTGTGGTGGTTCGGATGGTGATCTCTATGCTTTTTGTCATCATCTTCATGATCTTTGGGCTGGTTCTTGACGGGTGGCAGAATAGGCTTAGCTTTGTGGGTGTCTAGCTTCGCGAGGAAGTTGCTGCTAGTTTTTCGCTCTTTGGCGGTTTCGTGGAGGTTAGTTATCGACGACCCCAGGGTAGTGGTTTTCATGGCTGCTGATGCGGGTGCGGTTGAGCTGTTTCGGACAGCCAGTTCGGTGGTACTCTTGCTAAGCTCCTTCCGGATCAAATCGCACTCGTGTTTGAGAAAGTTGGGGTGTCGATGAAGGGATGACCCTAGCGGCTCCTTGCTGCGTCCGTTCGACTGAGAAAGGGTACTGAGGGGAGATTTCGGTAGTGGAGGCTTTGCTGGGCGCAACCTAGTAGTGAGTTGTCCAGCGAGGTTGATCGTCGCTTCGGGACGTTGAGCGCGATGATGTGTAGGAATGCCACTGCCGCCGAAGCCGCTACCACCTGTTTTCCGTATTCGAGCAGTGGTTGTTGTAGCCGATGGTGTATCGTACAGCACCGAAGATGATGACGATGATGACAGTAAAACGGAAGTGGATGTGGAGGAGGTAGTGGTAGTAATTGTAGTGGTAGTTGTCGTGGTGGTAGTAATTGTGGTGATAGCAGAGATACTATTGCAACTTGTGGAGATTTCTGAACGGACATTGAGAAAACATGCTGCACCGCTAGCCGGTTTGGCGCCCGTATTCTTGTTAGCTATTACTGTGGGCTTGCAGTTAGTAGTTGTTTCTAGTTGTTGGAATGGTGTATTAGCAACACTGGTTGTGGTAGTGCCATTAGTGTTAGTTGAGTTGTTATTATTGCTGGCGACAATGACCGATGATGCATCAATGTTACTGTTTCTATCTTTAGCGGGAATGTTGTTTACCTTACTGATATCCAATGCCGTGGTGCCGTTTGACGGTGAGGGTGCTTTGAGCAGTGACTTTGACGACGAGGAGGAGTCCGCCGCCGATGACGACGAAGAGAAACGATCTAGGTTGTTCGGTTTGTAGTTCGAGATGCTGTATTTTTGGTACACTTCTGCACCGCTGAGTGCTGTGCTGCGGAGATTCGAAATGTAGCTCGACGTGGAGTTCCCACCGGCGCACAGATAGTTGTTTTCGCGATCCCGAAATGAGAGACGCCTGTCGTCGGAAGATCGAGAACTGATCCGTGAGCTGTAGTCTCTACTCAAGGGAGAGCTATAACTGTAGCTCGAGGTGTATCGGCTTGGACGGTTGGTTGTGGAGGTGCTACTAGTGGAGGTGTCTTTGATATTATTAACTGTGGTACTGCTGCTATTGCTAGTTTCTACTCCGGATTCTTTATCGTTAGCAGCGGTTGGAGTAGAGTTTGTGGTTAGTGCCGAAGAGGTTTCGATATCCGCTGTTCTGTGCGATCGGTACGAAGAATACGCCGAAGAGTACGAACTCGAAAGATCATTGCGGTACGAGCTTCTCCGATAACTGCTGCTAGGGCTTGCGCTACTGAAGCTAAGGCTCGATCGACCCGTGTAGCTGGAGCGATACGTTGGAGAGATGTAACTACTGCCACTGGACGAATATGGCGATATAACCGGCATATTAGACTGCTTCCAAGTCCGCTGGGATCAACAGTAACTTTCTGAAAATACCGAAACAGAAAAACACCTCTGATTAGTTTCACTTATCTTGCACACAAATCGGGAAAACTCCGTCGCAATAAATCGTGTTTACCCCAAAAGTACGCCGAAATGAAAATTTATTGATTCAACATAAAATTGTGACGAAGACTGTTATCTGCTGCCAGCCCGTGGCAACCGGGCACTCTTGTTTATGTGCGCTAGTGATAGGTGGTTTCTATTATGGTTCCTCGCAAGAGATGTGACGTCACGAACGCCGATACCCGAGTGACCCTCTTCCGCGCATCCCATTACATCAGGTACATTGTAGGTTGTAAATCATCAACCTTGGCTCCAGTTGGTTTTCCGACAGGAGGTCAAGCAACATGGCGAAGTGGGAAGTTTCCAACCAGCCAACCACGCACATGCTAACGAAGGCCTGAAATCGTCACTCGGAAGGGGAGTGAAAGAGTAAACTCCAAGTGAGCCTAGACGTGAAAAAATTCACACCACAATGTATTACGTCATTCGCGCGAGTGTCAACAAATCACTGAGCCCCAAGAACTCTGCCGAAAACCCGTATGTTTACTTCCAATTTACACGTTTAGCAGCCGGAGCTCTTTGGAAGCAACAAAACAACGAACAAAAAATAATCCAACCGACCGATGCCTACTGTGTTCTCTGAGGTGTCAGACTTCGTTAGCATATTTTTTTTTATTATTTTACCCTGGGTGTTATGCCCACTATTGGGGAATTGGAAATATCAAAGCATGGCAAGAATTTTGTCCAGATTGATAAAACGAACGTCATATTTTGAGGACCTCTATCCTCAATGTTCAATTGATTTTACTTAATTGGGGCACCTGTGTTGTGGTGTTTTATTTTGAGTATGCTTGGCACCCCAAGCTTCAACCTTGGCCTACAATAATAGCTTCTACTAACACCCAAATGGTTAACGTACTATACAATGACAAGTAGAACAACATGTACATAGTAACATTCCGGCGACCGAAAGTTAAAGTTTTTCTTTGACCACTCTCACTCTCGGCACGGCGAGTTGGTCGGTTTATTACCTAGTATTAGGTATGCTGCCCCCCTGCTCGCATGGGGATCGTTTTTTTTTTGCCTGTTACTCACACGCTCGTCCCAAGAGAGAACTAACAACGTGCTACCTAGCGTTTATTTTTCCGCCCGGCGATGTGACTTATATCACATAAAACCAAAAAAAAGTCGGAGCGATACGTCTCCGGGTTCAACCTTGTATCGGCACAGCTACCGTCCGTCAGCTAGCCAGCCAGCCAGCCAGGACCGACTGAGGGTGGGCGAATTTTGTGTGTAGGTGGAGAAATTTATAACCCAATAAAACTTTCCAAATGGTCTTATGAGAAAGTAGAAGTGTTATTTAAACAATATAAACCATCTCAATTAGTAACAACTCGAACCGGAAACCAACCAGACTGGTTAGCAAATTTTTACTTACGTCCTTCTGAAAATTTATGAAATAAATAGTTCGTTTGACTGGAACATTCGCTAGAACAGGCTCCCCTCTTTCCTTTTTTCGGAAGGTGTAACGCGGGGCAGTTTATTTGGGAAAATCAAAATCAAATTACGCTAGGATCATTGCCGTCGACGATGGATTGTGTTGATGACGCGATAATCCTGAATGATGTGATATCGATGTGATATGCCCTTGTTTTTTTTGTGTGTTTTTGACGGTGGAAGTTTTGAACAGATGTGTAGGGGAGATGAGGGCATAACGAGCACCCGAGGCATAATGAGAACTACGCTTTTCTACGAAAGTGCGTATTTTCTTAAATAAATTTTCAAGAGGATTTGTTTCGTACTTCCTATAGTATTAATTTTTCACATAAAAAGGAATCTCCTTATCATCTTTACAGAGATATTTAAAAAAAACTAGCTTGGTTCTCAAGTTACGAAAATATTATAATTTTTGAGCACCACGAAATAAGCTCTTATGATCTTCAAATAACCTTGATCTATAATGTACGCACTGCAACATGATGTACACATTGTTTCTCAATTTTTACCATCATAAAATTTTTGATTTTTCACTTTTATCAATTTTAAAACACGTTTTTACTTAAATTTGTTGACTAGGGGCATATAGAGCACCTTATTATCGAGGCATAATGAGCATTTTCTGCCGTAGAATCTAGCAGCGAATTAAAATTGATTTATAGCGCCACACCTTGACTAGTTTTCATCCGACAATTTAGCCTATTGGTAAGGTGTCGGAGAGGTAATCAAAAGACTAGAGTTAGATTTCTGTTCGAGGTGATTTTTTCCATTCACAATTCATGATCAATTTTTTTATTGTTACATTATACGGCTAGTAGCATCATCCTCCGAACAAAGCACTTAATGTATGAGCGTGCGTGAATTGTTTGTATTCTACAAACAGACCTAGATTATTTTGTTATTGCTTTGTTTGATGAATCTACGACTCACCTGACTTCATCGAATTGAATTCGCTGCTAGATTTCCCGGCAAAAACGCACATCTTGCTCTGATTAATGGTGCTCATACTGCCTCAGGGGGGGTTCTCATTATGCCTCCACAGTGGCTGGTTTTCAGCTTTTGGCAAATTTTTTTAAAATGCATTTTTTAACGTTTTCATCTAGTTTTTCACGTTTCAGCCCGTTAGGGAATAGGCTTTTCAAGTGTCTGAACACGAAACAATAATGTACCCTCCATATTATAGCTATTTTCTATAGTTAAATAACCGTTTTCCTTAAGGTGGCCATTATGCCTCCATCTCCCCTAATGAAAAGATTCCGTGTCTACTCTACTTAAAATAATGTTTAACAACATTCGGATTTTGTTGGTCCTTCGAGCCGGATTCTGTACCCTGCATTAAAAGTACTCTCTCGGACGATCACTTTACTTTTTACCTAGCACAGCAGCTACATTTTCTTTAAATTTAAATTTCTTCCTAGTAGTTATTAACCCTAATCCGCTCTTGAGTGTCAATATAACTCTATTGAAAGTTTGGCTGTTTGGCTGGGCAGTTTATTTGGGAAAATCAAAATCAAATTACGCTAGAATCATTGCCGTCGACGATGGATTGTGTTGATGACGCGATAATCCCGAATGATGTGATATCGATAATCGTTGATGTGCCCTTGTTTTTTTTGGCGTTTTTGACGGTGGGAAGTTGTAAACAGATGTGTGATGAAAATATTCCGTTTCTACTTCACTGGGGCTTAACTTTGGGCCCTTGATTTTAAAATAACCTTCGGATTTTTTTGGTCCTTCGAGCCGGATTCTGTACCCTACATTAAAAGTACTCTGACATGGTCGGAAGACGAAAAACCAGTGGTAGCTATCGAAAAAACAGCTACAGGAAGCAACCACCGGACCCTGACGGAAACAGTTCTTGGACGTGACCTCTAGATAATCCCGTTTGCTTTCCTGTAATTAGATCTGAATTAGATCCTTCTTACCTAACCTAGTTAGGAAAAATACTCTCGGCACATAAAAAAAATATGTAAAATAAAATGCCTTAATAGAACCATTTGTAAATTTAAAAAAAAGTGTTCTCTCGGACGATCACTGAACTTCATATCTTGAGCAGTGTCCAAAAAAACTGAAGTAAAGTTGAAAATCTGAAGTCAACACTAACCATTTTTCCCTCTCTTAGTGTCCTGCTTAATTACTTGATACAGGACTAAAACAACGACCAGGTGCTGACCAAGTTCGACGGGTGTCTTCTGATGGAGGATGAAACCTATGTCAAGGCTGACTTCGGACAAATCCCAGGTCAAAAATTTTACATAGCAACGGCTCGGGGGAATGTTCCAGCAAAATTTAAATTTGTTTTTGCCTACAAACTTGCAAGAAACTTTATGATTTGGCAGGGCAAAACAACAAAAGTTTTCGTTACAAATAAGACAACGAAGTCGGAGCTATACCAAAAAGAGTATCTACAAAAACGAATTTTGCCGTTTATTCGATCCCAGGACCATCGCGCATTGTTTGACCAAATTTGGCAAGCTATCATTACAGAAAAGTCGTTCAAGAATGGTATATAGAGAAAGGGGTCCAGTTTTTTTTTCTGAAAAACCTTAACCCACCCAACTGTCCCTTGTTGTGCCCTATTGAAAAATACTGGGCAATTAGGAAGGGGAGACTCAAGGCAAAGAAAAAGGTTGTCAAAGACATCACTCAGATGAAGAGCTGGAGGAATATAGCTAAAATGAGCCGTGTTACAGGAAAAATTCGGGAATCCCTTCGAAACCGTGACGAATAATTTTATCCGTATTTTTTCTGTAAAGGATGAAGGAAAAGCTACATTTGTATTTGAAAAAAGATCTTTAATTCAATAATAAATAACTGAAGTACATGCAATTGCAATTGTTCAAGCAAGCTTTAGAGCACTTCGATTTGAGCGATTGCTGTGTAAGATAAAGAAGAAGTAGCTTATCGTCGTGTTTTCAGACCAGGAACTTTTTTCGGTTGATCCGGTGTCCAATTCACGTACGGATCGGTATATTTCACCACTGAAGACTAAGGATGTTCCTGAGAATGTGAAATTCATAAATTCATTGATTTCATTAATGCTGGAGTAAATGTTAATACTGAATAGGTATTTGGACATTTTAGAGAATCATGAATTCGAGAATGTTGTTTTCCAACTAGATGGCTGGAGGAGAATATGAAGTTTTGACGGAAGGATCTTTTGCCTCCGAGCAGTCCGGATTTGAACCCGCTTGACTATTTGATATGGGCGTAAAGGGTGTCCACGATGAAATTGCCACACACAAAATTGATTCGCAAAATTCGAGTTTTCATCCGATTGCTATCAAATTTTCAGGGATTGAAGAATGACTATTAAACTTCATTTTACAATTTTTCTTGTATTTTATTTACATTCCATACACTGTAAATTTTTGCCTCGATTTCCAGCAAAAAAATTTGCTGGAAACGTTCAGCAATCCAAATTTTTGCTGGAAACCAGCAATCGGTTTTCGAATTGCTGGATTTTTCAGCATTCAATTGTGTTCTTGTCATTTTTGCTGAAAAATCAGCAATCGGTTTTCAAATTGCTGGACTTTCCAGCAATTGATTTAGTTTGCTGGAAAATCAGCAATCGAGTTGTCAAATTGGAGTCTGTTTGTTTCCGTACGCTGAAGCAAGGTGAGACTCTATTTAGTCTCTAGAACTTTAGTCTCACTTTTATTTCTATGATGAACAGAAATTTTGCTAATCAACTTTTTCTCCAAATTAGCAGCATTTTTCATAGCTTATATTAGACAATACAGAATAAATCTAAAGCTCTTAGCATTACAGTAAGATTCTGATTCAGTTAAGTGTTCTTGCAATACGTAAGCCAATGTATGAAAAAATTATTTGTTAAAGTTGCCTACAGATAATTATAAATTATAGAATTTTAGAGATAAACTCTTTCGACAGAATCTTGGTTAAATTTTCAAATATTATACATCACCTTTTTCGACTCCATTGTCCTTATATACTTTGATGGATGGAAGTTTTCTTCATGTTTTCAAACTTTTAAACAAATTACAAATTACTTGAAATATTTTCTCTCAAATAACGTGTTAATTTGCGTGAATCGTGGAAAACAACACGGTGCAAAAATCACTGTAAATAGATGTCATGTAAGAAAAACTGAGCAAAATCAATCTGCGTTAAAAAAAACCTCAGTGTACTTTCTGTGAACAACTTTGGCTGATTGTTAACGTATAAGTTTGGCTACACAATTAGGCTCATTTTAAAATTTTCTTAAATGTCCCGCTTTTTTTCCGCTGTGTCCCGCTTTTCTCTGAAAGTATCTAGCAAGCCTACATTAACCTCGCATTGTCGCTCTGCCGACTCCCTAGGAAACTACAGGCAGCGACATTCGGCTTTGAATTTTTCCAACTAGAAACCTATCATGAGTGTTTCTTCTGAGTGATTTTCGGAACACTGGCTTAAAGTTAAAGGTCATCGTTTTTTTGGCAACTATTTTGCAGACATGCAGCTCAAATTCGACGTTCATCTGATACAAAATAAAATAAGCTAGGTATTTCAAACAGCTTTGCACTTGTTTTGACATGTTTTGTCCCAGATTTCACTGGAATCCAATCTCTTTGGTGATAAACGCATTTTGTGACATTTTGAAAATCAAAAAGACCTCTACTTAAAGAAAATCTGATATCCATCTGGTTGAAAATAATCGACTCAAAAACAAAAGGAGCATCAATATGGAAGAAATAGAAGAAAAATGATATGTTCGTTATTTAGTTTCTCTAAAAAACTCAACAGAACTATTCGTTTTTCGTATCAAATGAGATTTTTTTTTTCAAAACGACAATTACGAAAGTTTTGATATCGAAGCTACAGTGAGCGAAATAAGCATAGTACCACTTGTGTTTTTCAACAAAAACAAGATTATTTCTTGAAATTTACTGATAACTGCATTTTAAGGATCTTTCTAGAATCCAAAGGTTTTCATAGGTTTAAAGGGGGTTCAGGAGCATCTCTTACCTCTAGCGTTTAGGAATTTGATATTTGAGCTATAATACTTTATCAAACTGCTTAATTTCTTCATTAAAATTCATTAGTATGATTCAAAATGATGAAACATAGATTTGAGGCTGAATTTGAATCCAAAGAAAACAGGCTCAAATCCATAAATACTAATATTTAAAAAAAGTAAAACAGTATTTCTCTAGTTTTCAGTCATAAATGGCAGCGCTATCTTACAATTAAACCGAAATGATGCCCATTTTCGAATATCCGGGATTTATTCAGGTGTGCTGGATGATTTTGGCCAAGAAATATGTACTTGGTACTTTGGTACCGTGTGAACGCCTTGGAAATTTAGAAATCACTAAATCAAAAAATTAAAATTGCATCAAGGTCCTAAAAAGTGAATTTCTTGGACCGATAATCAAAATAATGTTGTAGCTTGATGAAGCTTGATGGACCAGACGGCTGGCAGTATTATTGGTATCATTTGCAATAAGATCTGATTTTTAGATAAGCAGGAATTTTGGCGTTTGTACATTGTTTGTGGTGGTGATTTTTTTGCAAATCCGGAAAAGCTTTCTACAGCGTGAACTCCAACAAAGCTGTGTTGGAAAATTACCTACCTTGAAATGATGAATATGAGCTTGAATAAACCTGTTAAATCAATATTGAGACTAAATTTGGTTTTAACTGTAAAATAGTGCTGCCATCTACGACTTGACTGGAAACTGGAAACTGGAAACGTGTGGTTTACTGAAAAAAATCTAGTTTTTGAATTTCAATCGTTTTTTTATTCAAAATAAAATGAAAAATGTTTTTTTTATCATTTCACGTCATTTCAATGAAGAAAGTAAGTAGTTTGGTAAAGCATTACAGCTTGTTAGAATCGTTTAGACCCTACTTCCCTGCGCTAGCTCAACAGGGGAACTTTGGATGATCACCGGAGAAATTGGACACTAATAACAATTAAATTTGTGATTCTTGGGCGGACTTTTAAAACCAATTTGAACTTTACAGAAACAAACAACAAGAAAGAATAATTTTGAATTTTAGGGAATGCACTTTTAATTAAGACGCAACAATTTGGATGAAGAAAGACCATACATAACTTTTATTTTAAAAACTTTTCAATTCACTTTTCTTTGTGAGTGTTCTTCAATTTTAGGGGTTAATGAACCAAGAGAAAATGTGGTAAGATTTTGGGGTTTAATTTTGTACTTGCGCATTTATTTTTCAAACTCGACGAACTCGTTGCGGCCGTTTCTCGGTGGTCGACTCGTTGGGGGACTACTGCAGGAACGACGTAACGGGATCCGGATGAAAACAGGAACAGGGCAGTTTCAGGAACAGGTCGGATTGCACTTCGGGCAATCCGAGCAACTACTCGGCCTGTTGGGCGTAGGCCTGTCGTTCACTACACGGTCCGGGGAGCTATAGAGTTCGTGCACGATAAAACCACGCGAGTGTCTCACGACTATCGAGGGGCTTGTAACGGTTGGTCGGCACTGGAACTCCCAGAGGGAATTCCCACCAGGTCTCACCACAGCCTAAAGTGCCCCTTGGGGGTTGTAACGTAGTCGGGGCACTGTCACTTGCACGACCTAAAGCACTCACGGGTCACCGGTGTTCTTTAACAAAGGGCTGATGGTGATTAGCGACACTGGGGGAAAACTAATGTACTGGGGCTCCCTTCACTAAGCCACCTCGACCGACCAGTTGGGGAAAAACGGCGTGAAGTCTTCCAACTGGCCGTTGAAAAAACTATCCAGATCACAACTGGATCTAATGTAACGTGGGAAGGGGGTCAGAGCCACCCAATTGCGGATACGAACGATTGTCACGTTTTGGTGTGTGACCGCGCAGTTGCTGCTCCACCTCGGACCGGAACTTGCATAAAAAGCCTCGCGTCTTGCGAGCTCCTTCTATTTATACCTTTTCTGCCTCTGATTTTAGCCCTGTTCCCATTTCCCGTCGGTGATGTTCTCGTCCCCTTCGATGACAGCAACATGACAGGAACAATACAGGAACTGACATATAGAGGGCTGGTGTCTTTTCGAACCAAACATTTTATGGCGTGCATTCCATAACAAAATATATTAATCTAACAAAACTAAACCTAACAAATAACTAACTAAATGAATAATAAATAAATAACGCGAAAATAAATAAATAAATAAATAACGAAGAATTTAATAAATTAATAAATAAATAAATAAACAAAACTAAATCCCTAAATGACACCAGCCGATTGCTATTAAAATTAGAACAAGACACCACACAAACATGAGATATCTTATCCTAATTTTAGACATTTACGAACAATAATTTTTATTTACAATATTTACAAAGTTTTCATCCAAACTGGCCCAAAAATCACAATTTTTATTGTAACCATTAAATGAATGGTTACAAGCTCAAATATCAAATTCCTTAATGCTAGAGGAGCATTTCTTGAAAACCCCTTTTAAAATCTTTGGAATTCTAGAAAACTCCTTAAAATGCAGTTATCTATTCAAATAATTCGTAGAAGCATTCACTTTTACACAGTAATTTTTAGAAATAATCTTGTTTTGTTGAAAAACACAAGTGATACTATTCTTATTTCGCACCCTTTATTCATATTTTTGGTCCTAAACTTATGCTTGATTTATCCGTGAAAGAATTCAAATAAACTGAAGAAGAAAATTTTGATGATTTACAACTATTTATATTTTAACTGGCAAAACACATAGTGGTAATATTCTTATTTCGCTCACTGTATAACTGAAACAGATTAAAATATCTTATTTATATGGGTTTGAGTACCTATTAATTTTGATATGCTCTCCTGATCGGATGGACACAAAAATGACGTTCCCCTGTGTACTCGAAATATTTTCATATAATAATTCCATTTCCGATTCTAAAGTTTGATTAAGAGTTCAAAGAAGGTACCGTAAAACGAAGTAACTTTGATCACCGAGTTTGAATTTTTGAATACTGTTTTCTACATTTGAAAGCCTCTTTATTGACTATCAAATAGGCAAAATTTGGTTTGTATTTGAAATTTTTTTTCTGTTAGTAAAATGTTATTTCAAAATCATAAAATATCTACAGTACCGTTCATAATTGTATAGAAATTGTAAGCACGCGCACTGTCACTTCGACTTTGATTTTCCATAACTTTTTACTCTGATGATATTTTTTAAATAAATTTTCCGCGTTAGATAGATTAACTATCACAATATTATATCACAAAATTTGAGCTTTCTGGAGTTAGTTTGGTCTGAAATACAGTAATTCAACAAAAATCGAACTTTTTGGACTTTTCTTATTTAAACTGCAATATCTCAGAAACTAAGCTACATTTTTTGTTGAAATTTTTCAGAATTATTGTTGAAATATAAAGTAATCATGTCTGAAGTTTTTGGAAAGTTCGATCGATGGGATCAAAAGTTACGGGAGGTACAATTTTTCAGGCATGAACCTAAAAATGCGATTTCTATAGAATTTTGGACGGTTCAGTCAAAAAATTGTCTGGCAAAAGCAATGAAGAAATGAAAAAACGGAATTAAAGATCTATTGGACATAATAATGGAAAGGCCTACAGGAATGTGTGAAGCTAAAATTTCATTTGTATCTTGTAGCCCCTAAATGTATGCACCATAAAAGTTATTTTTTTGATGAAACGTCAAAAGGAAGGTAAAATTCATAAACAAGCATTTGTCAATATTATAAGGTGTTTTGTATCCTTCATGATCAAGAAACTCGTAAAAATCGTCGAAAATAGAGACTGACCAATGTTACCCAAAGCATCAGATTCAAAACAGAGACGAAATCGATTTTTTAATCAAACTTTAAAAGAGTCTAATAAATTCCTGCAACCATGTTTCACGTTCATAGGAGTCCAGTACTGGTTTTAAAAAATTGAAACATTCCCAATTCCACTTAACAGAAAAAATAATCGAAAAATATTGAAAAAAGTGATCAATATTACCCGGATTACGGATTACCTTAAAGTTCGAAACTAACTGACACCATTTGATTCCCTTCTCGCTTGAAAATTAATTCAACACCGAACTGAGCCGGTGGTGAGAACGAATTCGTCCCATACTTGGGGAACCGACAAAAAAAACAACCGAACCAGTGTCACGACTCGACTGCAACCCGTAGGTCACGATGTTACAGTTAGTTAGGTAGCACTGCCATATACAATAACTGCGTAACAAGCTAGTAGCTACACAAAGAACCTGAATCGATTCCTTTGACGAGAAAAAAAAATACAGAAACGGAAAAGAGGAAAACAAAAAGCAATATCAACCGGCAACAGCCAAGCAACGACCGCAACGACACGGTGGAAAACAAAGAAAATCCCAATCGATGATGAAGGCAACAATTTCTGAAATTTATCTCGACACACAATCGGTGGTTTGATTTGACATTTTTCTTGCTGCTGCACTCGGTATTTCGATCACACCACACATGTGATCTTAGCCGCGTGTCGTCGTCGTGTGACGTAAGCAACGATGTCAGGTTCCTAAGGTAAATATAAACGCTCTGTGACAACCTGTGAATAAGTGCAGAAATGTGCGAACATAATTACGTTTGCCATAGCACTGCATACTCTGGTGTAACATATTGGAGAGCTGCGAGCGAAAAGGTATGACAATTAACAGCTTCAGCGTGTCAAAATTGAAATTAAGATGGCTCGGGTTGTTTGAAAACTTTTTCGTAGCAAACTCAGTAAAAATTTAAGAGTTTCTTGTGTAAACCTTAACATAACTTTAAATTTCACACAGAGATGCCATTCTCTACCGAGAAAAACGGAGAACGGAGAAAAAATCACCCCCGTGCGATAGTTGCAAATCACCCGGGTGAGATTTTTCGATCCTCTCCACACATTATTCGCACCCCGGTTTCGAAAGCCACACACACTTGAGTTCAATAGCTCCGGCGTGCGACGATTTGTCACTGTAGAGCACCCCGGTGAAAACACAGAACCGACTAGTTGAAGCCACCAAAAAGCAAAGACAAAAACAAACACGACGGTGTGCATAATAATAGCATCAACAAACGATGAATGTTTCGGGCGAGTGGTTCAGCTTCGTATGTGTTGGTAAACGCAACAAGCCAAGCCAGCTGCCGTCGCTGTCGCTCTCCTTGGTGAAAACATTTTTTCACTGTAGTGTGTGTTAGCTCTGTCGTGTTGATTTACAGATTCTCTACAGAGGTTCGGCTAAAAATCTCTGCGGTGCGTTTCAGAGAATCTCTACCGAGAATCGAAAACCGAGCACATCGGTGATTCTCGTTAGAGAAATTGCAAGCCTGATTTCACATAAAATTTCTATTATGTATTTTTTCTCTCGAAATTCTAGCCAACTTCATTTTAAAACTCATAGGCATCATATCACCAAAATAAAAGGCGATAGCCAAATCTGACAAAAGATTAAGTTCCAGGACGCTAAAATCAACAATTTTTTTAAGTCATAGGCTCAAAAATGCTGTTACCTTGAGTTATCATTAAAAAAAAAAAAAAGATTTTAAAATGTCAAGATGTATTCATTGAAAATTTTTATTATTATTATTTTTTTTATTTTCATATCTTGTTTTGATTTCCAAATTAATTTTCCGATTTTTATAGAACTGTATTTTTTGTTTTACCGAATTTTTGAGTAAGACTTTTTATTTGTTTTGTAATGTTTTCAATAATTTTGTCTTTGTTTTTAAATCCTGAAATTTTGTGTTTTGAGAAAATATTCTTCTTATTTTTTTTATAAGTAAAACATAATTTCTTTATTTTGAACTAGGACCCAATATTCCAAAAGATATTCAGAGCTTAGAAATGTTTCACTGTTGTTTTTTGATTATTACAAATCATGTTACTTGAATCGATCTAACCTTTTTCAAAGTTCGGAAAATGATTCGGAATAGCAGCTGTAAAGCTAAGTCTCTTTGTGCAATGTTATGCGAATAAGTATATGCTTCGTGCTTTCAATAATAAACAAAGCTAGGAATTCCTTATATATATTTCTAAGTTTTTTATTGATCATTAGAGAAATCACTCATCATCCAACTTGTCCATTGTCAATTTTAGCTTTCAACAATGAACTGAAGTCTGAAGTCTATTTTACAATAAGGTTTTGATTTCTTTTTAAATTTGGTGTTATATTTTATATATGTACTCTGTTTCTGTGTACTGACTCTTGTGTCCGAAGATTTATATTCTGGTTTAATTCGAAATTTCAATTTTCAATCTATTTCTGAAACTAGACTGCTTAAAATTTAGCAAACATCTTTGCTCATGTCTGCCCTACGCTGGGACTGCCACATTTTTGAAGTAACAGGTCTACGTACACCTACCGGTGACTTGCTCTGTGTTGAGGCCTGTACTATGTTTTCATCTTTCTTCTTTTTCATCAAACCTTTCTAGCTAATTCATGCATCTTGCATGCATCCTTCCTCTTCTCTCTTGCCTCAATCCCATTGCGCTCTTATAATCAACTTTGAAAATTTCGTTAAGAGCAGCAAAAATTTGTTTTGTTTTGGAGGTCTAACGTTCGCAAATCTGGCGTCATATGGAGTGTCAGAACTAGGCTTTTCCAATGAACCCTAGCCTGACAACGTTTTTAACCTTCCAAAGTCGTTCGGGTCAATATGACCCGAAGCGCACATTCAAATCATCATAACTCTTCGAGAAAAAATCGCAAAAATTTGATTTTAAAAACCTCCCTGGGGAATCACGAAATACACAATCTGTAGTACTAGGCAACTTCCTGTGACCATCGGAAGTGCTCCCTCAAAAAAATCCGTAATTAGGCTGTTCGGGTCTATATGACCCGAGAGTTTGCGTAAGTTCACCTTGCCGCAAATATTGAGCGATTTCGATGAATTTTAATTCATTGTATAGATAATTTATTCTAGTTTTTCAATATTGAAAAATAAAGTCGAAATATTTTACGAAATCATCAGTAGCTGATTCCGAATGAAAAAAGTCCCGAAAAAAAGCTCTTTTTAGAATGCCTATAACTTGAGACAGGTTCCAAATATTGCGCTGATTTTATGATATTTGGAATGGTCAAGAATGAATCTATCCATGGATGTATAAATTTTTGGTGGTCCAAAGGAAGTTTTGGCCGCTATCCCGGAACTTCCGGTAGAAAAAATTCTTACTTCAAAAAAGTCACCCAATTTTGGCTTTGCATTGCTGTATCTCGCTTACCAATGGATCGATTCTCTAAATTCAAATTTTAGTTTTTTTTCGTTAACTTTATTATCATTTTCGTAGAACATAGTTGGTTCCTCAAAAATCTCAGTTGTTCAGTATATGGTAATGAAACTCACATCTTTTTTGTCATTTTTCAAACTCCCCCTCATGTCGGTGGGTCTACGCGATTTTGTTAGCGTGATTTCTCTAAAATTTGAACTCAAATTGGTCACTTTTTATATACCTAGAGATTCATTAGAATCTCCTCTTTCGATTGACATACATTTTGTGTGGTGTTTTGAAATTTGTAGCAACGTTTTTCGAATTTACTGAAAGCTGCCAGATTTCAACCAGTTTGGTCCACGTTTTCAACAGGTTGGTGTACAAATCTCGCACCCCTCACGTAGCTGCGGGAGAAACAAATCCTGTAGCTCTCTTTTTGTCGCTCACCAAATCTACCACCCAACCCAGCAGCAGGAGGAACTGCCGTCTCGCCGCGTGGTTTGTTGATTGATTGTGCTGATGCTGATGCCTCTTTGCGTAGTAAATGTTTTGATTTTAAAATAGAGAAAGATTATTTTTCCAAATTGAAATAAGCTTCTTGAATCTTTTTAGATATTTTATCATTAGAATTCTTCAGTGATACATTTGTTTTGAATGTTATCATGATTCTTTTCTGAATTTTCTGAATTTTATAATTCTTCAGTGATACATTTGTTCTGAATGTTATCATGATTCTTTTCTTTTATTTCAAGCAGTGTCTACTGCAGGAGACACAAAATCTATGATTCAAGTAACAAATATTCTGAAATTTTGATCAGAAACTTTAATCAGAAATCGGAATTTGAATCGGAATCTGAAATTTGAAATTTAATCTGAATCTGAAATCGAAATCTGAATCTGAAATCTGAATCCGAAATCTGAATCTGAAATCTGAATCTGAAATCTGAATCTGAAATCTGAATCTGAAATCTGAATCTGAAATCTGAATCTGAAATCTGAATCTGAAATCTGAATCTGAAATCTGAATCTGAAAACTGAATCTGAAATCTGAATCTGAAATCTGAATCTGAAATCTGAATCTGAAATCTGAACCTGAAATCTGAATCTGAAATCTGAATCTGAAATCTGAAATCTGAATCTGAGTTCTGAATCTGAATCTGAAATCGGATCTTGAAATTTAAATCTGATGTCTGAATCTAAAATCTGAAATCTGAAATCTGCAATCTGAAATCTGTAATCTGAATCTGAAATCATGGACGTGAACTTTAGAAATGTTGCCCATCCATTAAAATATTAAATCAAAAAAGATTCAAGCAATTCCTACAACAATAAAGCATTCATTTCGTTATCAGCATCAGCTCAATCAATCAACAAACCACGCGGCGAGACGGCAGTTCCTCCTGCTGCTGGGTTGGGTGGTAGATTTGGTGAGCGACAAAAAGAGAGCTACAGGATTTGTTTCTCCCGCAGCTACGTGAGGGGTGCGAGATTTGTACACCAACCTGTTGAAAACGTGGACCAAACTGGTTGAAATCTGGCAGCTTTCAGTAAATTCGAAAAACGTTGCTACAAATTTCAAAACACCACACAAAATGTATGTCAATCGAAAGAGGAGATTCTAATGAATCTCTAGGTATATAAAAAGTGACCAATTTGAGTTCAAATTTTAGAGAAATCACGCTAACAAAATCGCGTAGACCCACCGACACGAGGGGGAGTTTGAAAAATGACAAAAAAGATGTGAGTTTCATTACCATATACTGAACAACTGAGATTTTTGAGGAACCAACTATGTTCTACGAAAATGATAATAAAGTTAACGAAAAAAAACTAAAATTTGAATTTAGAGAATCGATCCATTGGTAAGCGAGATACAGCAATGCAAAGCCAAAATTGGGTGACTTTTTTGAAGTAAGAATTTTTTCTACCGGAAGTTCCGGGATAACGGCCAAAACTTCCTTGGACCACCAAAAATTTATGCATCCATGGATAGATTCATTCTTGACAATTCCAAATATTATAAAATCAGCGCAATATTTGGAACCTGTCTCAAGTTATAGGCATTCTAAAAAGAGCTCTTTTTCAGGACTTTTTTCATTCGGAATCAGCTACTGGTGATTTCGTAAAATATTTCGACTTTATTTTTCAATATTGAGAAACTAGAATAAATTATCTATGCAATGAATTAAAATTCATCGAAATCGGTCAATTTTTGCGGCCAGGAGAATGTACGTAAACTGCAGGTCAAATTTATCAAAAATAGATTTGTACGGAAATTTTGCGAACGGCTTTGGAAGGTTAAAATATAACAGAGACCCTCTCAAAATTGATCATCTAAGCCCTTCCCTCTTTTGGTTCTGAGGACCTCAATTGGAAAGGTATTCACTAAATAAGAGGCTCAGCAAAGTCCACCTGTAACCATTCTCGAGAAACAATACCAAAAGAATAGTGTTCCTGAACATCGGCAGAGCCGTTTGGGTTTATTTATGACGACTTAGTGATGAATTCTCGATGGGTACAATGACGATTCGCCAGGGATCCTTGAACCTGCTATGAGTCCAGAATTTGGAGAAGAATTACTTCATCGGCGAGGCATTCGTGTAGTATGTGCCCGATTCTCCGGGATAATCGACAGAGGTAAGATTGACCTTTTGCGTAGAGGATCACGTCTCGTAGGTTCACCATCTGCGAGCATTCGAACGAGCATCGTTACGTTTTGAAGTAATATTCTCGGATTAGGATTCCGAGTAGCCTGTAAGGTCGTCCTGAGCCGGCGTTAGATGATTGATCTCGCCTAGAATCATATTGAAAATATGCGTAAAAATACCTACGATACTCGCTGTATACAGAGACGATTCGCGAGGGTGCCTTTTACAGGTCACTCGTCCAGAAAAGGCAACTCCCGATAAGACCACGTCCGAAAACCTTTATTCTTAAAGAAAAAAGGGCATCGATAAAGATATGTTGGAAGATTGATTCGTTTATGAGTATTGTCGTGTAGGACAATAGCGCGAGGATGACCTTCCATTCGACGATCATTTGATATGGGAAGAGAGAGAGTCTCAGAGAGCAGGACCTTGGGCCTTCTGCTATGGCCACAAACGCGTTTGACTAAATTATCTTGGTAGTAAAAGGGGATCATCCTAGGATCGAGTTTGGCTAGACCCTCCGAAACAACCTCTTTAATGCCTAGGAATTTAGGCGCACACTGCCGCAGTTAAAGTTTGCAGCATCGCTGTGTTGCTAGTGAGCCTTTTTTTTCAAACAGGTTCATATTGATGCGTTTGTTCCAGAACAGGACGTATAAAAGGTATACCCTTAGTCGGAAAATTTTACCCATGGACCAACCAAAATGTGCCATCTGGTTGATAAAAGAACGAAATTCATCAGATATACATAGTTGGCTTTTCGACAGACCGAAGATCGGTAGGTCGAATGGGTCCATTACGCCGGATGGATCTTTCAGGCCGAACGTCGTAAACCGAAGATATGCCGAATGCCGAAAACTTTGGGTTGAATATGCTTTTCCAAATATGCTTTTTTGGCCAAATAACCAGGCCACATTTCGATGATTTGAGACCGAAGTCTACCAAAGGTACCGAATTTCAGCATTTTCTACTGTATTCGGAGGCAAATTCACAATAATTAGAGTCCAGGCCGCCCGCTTTTCGAACTGTACACCCGAGTTCGATTTTCAGATCAAGCTTTTAGAGCGCTGGAATGGTTTCGCGGTTAGAATGGCGCCACTAAGCGTATTCTGGGTTCGAATCCTGTAACCGGAAAGGTACATCCATGTTGGCAGTATGTGAGTGACCTTTCTTAACCCAAAAACGTCTTCCTTCAACTGGTAGGAATCATGAAAAAAGGATCGTTTGGGATCGCTCACTACTTTGAGCTGCCTCCATAAACATTAAATTTCTCTTGAACTTTCCACCGATTTTTCCTTTCGCTTTCTTTACGTAATAAAAAAAAGTCGATGATTTCTGCTAGGTCCGTTTAAAATGTGATTTTTTCAACCCTCTGACAAATACAATTGTTATAAATTACGTCAGCTTAAAAAAAAAGTAAATATCTCATGGATTACAGTGGCACGTTCGCAAATATACCGAAATAACATGTTCAATTCCTAACGCCTTTTTAACGATCTGATGACATTACAAATTTCATCGAGCTTCAAACGGCGAGAGACTGAATCCGGACTCCTGTCATGGAAGGACGACGACGTTATGCGCACCTGTATGAGGCGTAAGAAAAAAAAATATCGCACGATCGTGTCGATTCTGTTTCTGATAATGGTTGGGGTTTGGTTACAAATTAACAACAAAATAAAAAATTGGAATAAAATAAGAAAAAAAAAATGGAAACAATTCACCTATATGGGGTAAAACGAATATGTAAATCGGCCTAGGCTTGTACATGACTGTACACTATTATTGGTGTTAGAGGAGGGAAGGTAGTTTGTTGAACCAACCTGTCTGAATTTAGAACGATCATAGTAGTACACGACGGCAGCTTCGCACTAACACGGCAGGCCTCGACGGATTTTCTCGGAGTGTACGCGAGCGAGCGAGTTATTGCTCCTGTTTTTTATTCGTTTCTCCTGCCTGGTGTTATTTTTGCAGATGTTGTTGATGATGCGAGGTTGGAAAATCTTTTCGCCTACTACTAAGCAGCGAAATGAGATTTCGCGCGGATGGTTTGCTCCGCCTGAATGGTTGCTTCGATCGACGTTCTGTCTGTTTTCTTCCACCGACTGACTATTGTTGTTTGCTACTTGCTAGGCAACAGACCTTGGGACTCGTCGTCGTCGTCTACCCGCTGCTGCTAATCACACGCACTGATATTGTCACGTCGTCCGAGTATAGATGGGCATGAGAGAAAAAGATTAAATCTGTGAATCTTGATCAGCAGAGTAGAGGTACACACAACGACGGAGGATGGCAACGTCGACACGTCGAGTTGTGGTTGTTGTTTTTGTAGTTGGTGGTGTGGAAGAAAAAGAAATTCACACGATACACATTAATGGCACTCTCACTCACTATTTTGCCAGCTAATAAACTGGGGGAAAAAATCAACACATCTACTATATGATACGGTCCGGTTGCCTGGCCTCCCCAATATGGGCGATGTGTCACACGATTTGGGCAAATCAATTGATGGAAAACGACGACGGAATGAGAAACACCGCGGACCCGATACGGATTAGATGGCGCAGCAGCATCAGCAACAGCATGAGCAATTGCAGCTGCCTGATGTGGGAAGAAGGGTGCAGGGAAATATTTGAACTTGAAAAAAAGATGTCGACTTCTACACTCTATCTATTGCTGTGTTCCACTTGTTCAAGTGCAGCACTTCTTACGCGTTCGGCCACTTCTGTCGTCGTGTCACTACCGTGCGAAACAGTCTCCCCAATTTTGCTTCGCCAAACTAATGTGTGATTCACATATATCTAGTAGGCGCTGATGACTACACGGACTAGTATTAAAGATAATCACCCTAATACCCGCAGGAGTCGCAGTCCACAACACATCAAAAGTCTTGACGTTGCTGGTGCTGCTGCTGCTGCTGCTAGTGCTCATCAAAGTAGGCCTGAAGAAGACACTTCGCGCGATTCACAGGTTCACTCACGCGAATATGCAAATTTTTCGACCTTCCCATACCCCACACTTGCACGGTCATTTCTACCTGGGCACATTCCCCATTACTATTGGCTACCTGGCCTGACCTGTGGTGACGATGATCGAAAATTCCAAACTCTGCCTGGTGCTAACTAGTATCACAATTCACGTAATCAACACCATCTGTGTCGAACTGCGGCAGGTAGTCCTGGTCCGTAGCTGCCCTTGCCTGTCCGGAGGCCGCGAATAGTATCAAATCCTCTAAAACTTCCTTTCTTGGCAATGATGGCCAGGTCGTGATTATATGATTTTTGACGACGACAACCAAGAAGACGGGGTCGTTGCGCGAGTGATTGCGTATATATGGGCACCTTCCTTAAAAGAAAAATTACCTTTTTTTTGCACTCTACTCCTGGTGGTTGGTGCCTATACCTACAAATTCTATATGTACGATCGACCGAACGACGACCGACGACTGCTTCGAATGTGTGTTTTTGGGCGTCGAAGTTTTTGCAAGTGATCCGAGCGGAGTGCAGAAAGCGACTGCCAAAATAAGGAAAAATGAAAAATGTCATTTTCCTTCCCCTCGCTCGTGTTGGAAACCACCCATCGGCCACCACCCAAAACTCAAATCGCCTTTAGCTTAACTTACGTATACGCCTCGCCGTCGTCGTCGCGGCGAACAAATACGCCTGTAGCGACAGACAGAGGCAAAACGTGCTCGCTCAGCGTCGTGTCCCGTCAGTTTGGCACACGAATACCTTCTGAAAGCATATTGCCTTGAATCTCGTTGAGCATACCTTGGCCATAGGTTACCCACTTTATTTAGTACTAGCCATGGAGTGGGTCGCTGTCTAAAAACTTTGCAAATCATGTCGTTAACGGTCGAGTGTGGCTAATCTGTTGAATTCAATATGCACCGAATAATATAGGATCTTAAAAACCTTTAATTTCAACAGTTTGATAACGTATGTATAAAGGCAAATACACGCCAACAATAACATTTGAGTCATGTGACTCATTCCACGAGCTTGTCCATCACAAAGTCATTTCTAATTTTTCATATCCGTTTGAATTCATACAAACCATGTTTAAGGGCCTTGTTCAGCATTTAAAAAAATCCAATTCCAATTAATGTTACGCATGCGATTAAATATGTTCATTTTTAATAACAAAAATGTAATTTTTGACGATTGTTTATGATTTTCTCACTGCACACGTTACATTCAATTTGTTTTACGTTCTTGTGAAGTCCCGAAATTGAACCCTATTGAGGTTGTATTTCATACTGCCGCAGAACTGAGCTGATTTTTTTTAAAAACGAACACAAACACATATAGGATCTCAATGAAACTTGACGTTTCCTCGAAGAGATTCCATTTTTTCTTAACACACTAAGCGTACATCTTTTGATGATATGATGGCTAGCATCTTACAAATGCTAAAACCACCAACCCACAGAATGTGTACTATGTAAGCTGTTGAGGCATGGTAATCGAACAGCGAGTACGCAGCGAGCGAGGCATCGAGATTCGACACGGCGCAGTACGCGAAGGCGCGCGCGGCGCGAGAAATATTTCACCTCTTTCAAATTATTGTTCTGCAAGCGAATTGTTTGGCAGAAGAAAGGACGCTTTCTTCGCCAGCGAAAAGAAAGCTTGGCTTGGGTTTCCGAATCGCCATTCCCATCACTTCGATTTGTTCCAGCGCGACGACTACACGGCCAGGCCGAAAAGTGTCCCAAAATTATTGTTTAAAGTTTCTGTTAATTGTTAAGTGTTAGAAATAAAGTTAATATAAGTCGTTGAAGTTTCTTTAAAGTTTAAAATAAAAGTGTAGTTAATGTGCAATAAATTGTTTGAACTGTATGTGAAAGTTTATCATCATTTGACCACAAAAACTAAGAAGTGAATCCTAAGAACTTACCCGAAAATTTGGGAGCTAGTATCCGCACCTCATTAATGTCTGGGAATCACCCACTGCAACCCTGAGCCCTCGTGACCGGGAATTGATCTCATGACCGTTGACTTAGAAGACTTGAATGATATCCTCTAGGCCACGGGCGGCGCCACGGGCGGCGCCACTGGCTAGCTTCTGGAAAAGTCAGTTGTGTTAGCGATTGCCCAATAGACTGGCCCATAACAAAAAAAATCCCTATATTCCACGCGGCACCCCCTAGGTTGGTGCATTTAGGTGAAAAAATGACTTTCTGAAAGTTTCAGATCATTTGAAAGAAGCACGAGCTGGCGCAAAGAAATTGAAATTTGTATGGAGATTTTCGGCAAAATGTATGAAAAATCGACATACTTTCACTCTTTGTGTTCCAAAATATGTTTCCAGTATGCTAGAAAGCTCAGAATTTCAGGAATTGTAGTTCAAACAATGATAAACAAGTTTGTAGAAGATTGTGACGCAATACGAGTTGACTATGATGAGTCATCCGCAATTGAATGTGTGATTTTTTTCTCATTTTATAGATATACCGTGAACGGTGTATAGTTGGATATAACTTGATCGCATTGTCACAATGAGAATTACAGATAGAAAGTTTGTGTCTTCGGCAAAGTTGTAGCTTATTTTATAACAAATATCTTTGCAAAAAATTAAAGACAGGTTTGAAAAACTATAAACTGCTGCATTGTGCGACGACGCGATCAAGTTAGTGCGATTATTAGCTCATACACCGTTCACGATATATCAATGAAATGAGAAAAAAATGACACATTCAATTGCGGATAACTCATCACAGTCAAATCGTATCGCGTCACAATCTTCTACAAACTTGTTTATCATTGTTTGAACTACTATTCCTGAAATTCTGAGCTGTTTAGCTTACTGGAAAAATATTTTAGAATACAAAGAGTGAAAGTATGTCGATTTTTCATACATTTTGCCCAAAATTTCCATACAAATTTTAAGTCCTTTGCGCCAGCTCGTGCTTCTTCCAAATGACCTGAAACTTCCAGAAAGTCATTTTTTCACCTAAATGCACCAACCTAGGGGGTGCCGCGTTGAAAAAAATGTTGTAAAAATCATCCCATACAAATTTGGGCCAGTCTATTGCCCAACATCCTTAGTTTTTTTATTAATTATACTAATAATAATAAACTTAAAACCAGAAGCTAACCTTAAATTAAACTTATTGTATAGAGATCGAATTTCTGCGATGGAAGACTACTGCATCGATTTCCCTCTAAAGTTAGAGATGATTTTGTTGGCCATCTCTTCGCTCGATTCAATGCCCGCAATCCGATGAAGATCTTCGGTGCTTCAAAACCTTATTCTGAATCCTCTGGATGACTTTCTTCCTCGTCGCGCAGCAGCTAGACCAAATCGGAACTCATACATTATCGCTGGTCCGGAACACTTGTTTGTATAAATATAAGCATCTTATTCCTTAGGCACAGTCTGGATTTCCTGTTGATGAGAGAATAAAGAGATTTAGTGGATTTATTACATTTAGATTGAATATTTTCAATGTGAAAAGTAAGATTCCGATCAAGTGTGAGTCCCAAGTACTTCACGTGATCAGCAGACCATTCTAATGAAACCCCATTAAAAGCTATGGAATGATTTTCATTAGATTTTAAAAATTTGAAAATTAAAAATTTGGCTTATGGGGAAATAAAATAAGTTGAGTTTTAAAAGCGTTATGAAAATTTTCCACATTTTCAAGTAATTCAAAAAGGAGTTTTAATTTTTTTGCAATCTACTGCGTACCACCCCTAAAATCCTACCTTTGGCTGAAAGCAAAGGTTTGTCATCAAATTATCTTCTGCCTTTCCCTTCTGAAATATCAGGAAGATCAGAAGTAAAAATCTATAGGGTGATTTGCCAATCGTTGTCCCCTAACCCATTGTTGCACAGCATGACTTAAATTGTCAATATTTTAGCTGTTTTTCAACTTTTCCTCAAAAATAAAACTGAATCATGTAATTCGGAATGTTTTCTCATGAAATGAGGCCTTTGTGATATTTTCTGCTGGTAAGTGTGTATCTTACGGCAGTATTAATTTTTCTTGTTTTTTTCGCGCGATTTTTGTGCTAATTGTTAACAAAAACTTTAACATTCCTTCTACAGCAAATAAGGTTTTACGTCAGAACAAAACATTTTTCGTATCAGTTTTCCATACGAAACGTTTGTTGGACAATTTCAGCACCATGATTTTGAAAAAAAATTATGATCCATACTTAACCAGAAAATATGTTGGATCGTGCAACAATTGGTCCGCTCAATCTCCTCCTGCCCCATTGTTGTACATAATTCCGCTGCAAAATTTGTTTGGAAATTTCAAATTTATAAATTCGTATACCTCCAATAACTTTGTTTGGTTTGTTTTTACAACAAAAAATAGCAATAAAATTTTTGAAAGCGATTGATTAAGTCCTGAATTATAACAACGTGTTTTGAATAAGTATGGAGGCTTGTACGAAAAAATCCAAATTTTTATTCAAAAACGATCAGAGATGTACTGAAAGTTCAAAAACATAATTTTGTATTTTTAAAATATTTCTTGGTTCTTGCAATACATTGCATGTGAACAAAAACTAAACCTAACTTATACTTCAGAAATGATAGTCGTTGTCATACAAAAAATTCAAAAAAGGTAAATATTTTTTAATTTTAGTGTATTGACAGCTAATTTGAAAGCTGGTTAACCAGATGAAAATAAGAATCGCATTATACTGCTATGCATAACCAATAAGTGTGATGATTTAAAACTTTCGCAAAAACATGTCGTGAAATTATTGAAAGCTTCAGAAAGCAAATCCTGCAATTTTACTATACTTTTCAATGGATTACGATTTTTTATTTCGAAATTGTTATAACTTTTTTCATGAAATACTTTGCTTCTTCTCATGCTGGAAAACAATTATTCTTAGGAATGGGCAAAATCAATAATTTAAAACAAAATTCATTTCTAACTTATTTGAATTTCTTGTATATGCGAAAAATTCTTTTTGCATAAAAATTGTCATACAACATTGAACACGTTCATTGACTACATGCAACTAAAACAACTCGAATTGTCTATTGATATGACATGTTTTTTTTCTGAATAAGTGGATATTTACGTTTAACTAGTAATTTTAGTGAATTCTGTGCTTTAATTAATTATTTTACACTCAGAATTTTCACATTTTTTGCACTCAATGTTGATTTTTAATAACTAATTCAATAATTCAAAGACACTTATATCCATAAGTTTATTTTTTCTACCGTCAAATCTTAAAAATGAAGTTTTGAAATTATTAAACTCATTGAAAAACTTATGTTTTCAAAATTTAATTTTTTAATTTACTTTTATTTTTATAATTAATATTAGTTCTTTATATGAAATTTGCATTGTCTGAAAAATGTCAAAGTCAACTCAACTGCATTGGGTTTGAGAGACTACTTTTTTATCAGATTTATTTTGAAATCCTTTATCCCAACCATTTATTCAACATTTTATGCAAAGAATCTTAAAGCTGTTCTGAAAAAATCTGTTTCTCTAATTTCGTGACGACAAATCTAAAACAATTTTATTCCATGTCAACAGCGATCCCTTTGATATTGTTATTAATATTGTCAGAATATGTACAGAAGGAAAACTACGACCCCTAATTCCAGAAACTAGAAGTCGAACGTTGAAAGACCCGAAATATTACTTATCTAACGTGCAATTTTCTCAGGAATTCGAATCTGCCGTCGAGTTGCCGTCACTGGTCATCCAGAAAAATAAACAGTCATAGATTTGTGAAACTTAATTTGATTCAAAACAGTTTTTCAGCCGGACAACTCTCGGAAAGCATTTCTATGTGATGTGATTGTTTCCTGAAGATTGATGAAATGCTACTGAGGTTACATTAATTAAGGCAGAAACACAATACAGCGTCGGTCGTCGCGTCACCTCAGCGGTCAACGCTGTCGATAAGTACTAAAACGCGGACGCGACGCACCCGACGATTTTTGCATCACAATTCAGCGTCAAGAGACATCTTAGACATCTTAGATGTCTCTTGACGCTGAATTGTGATGCAAAAATCGTCGGGTGCGTCGCGTCCGCGTTTTAGTACTTATCGACAGCGTTGACCGCTGACGTGACGCGACGACCGACGCTGTATTGTGTTTCTGCCTTTACAAATAAACCCACTTATATGAAAAAAATATTTAAATCAATTAACTTTTCGAAAAAAAAATTCTTAAACAAAATTGTAAAGCATGAGCATAAATCAGTCAAACGATCTGAAACTTTGGGCGTGGTTGTGTGCATTTTCAAGTTTTAAATTGAGATTCATTATGTAAAAATCGATCGACTTCCAAGTGAGCCCTAAAACATTTGTTTTGTAAAATCGGATCTTCTTCATAGGGGTAAAAGGGGGTAAAACAGATCACGTTCTCTAATTTTTTCACCTGTTAATAGCTACTTAAAAATCAAGCACTATATACCTTTCAGTTCATTCTATGGGATTTTGAAGACATAAAGATTTATGTTGGTAGGACATATAAAGAAAAAGGCTCAACACTGGGCAAATTTGGTTAAATAACACTCCATTCAAATGGCTTCGGGTAAATTAAGAGGTGGATTTGAGTTTCTGAGAAAACTTCACATGTGATAAATGCTATTCCAGGCACTCAAACCAGCGGCTTTGTGTTTTTTTGGAGGCCGAATTGGAATTGGAAAGTGCATTGGACGGTTTATATGGAAGACCCCCCCCCCCCTTCCCCTCATAAGGGGCCGTCTAAAAATTAGATTGCATTTGAACTAGAAGATCTCATAATAAGCTTCCGTAACAAATATCAGCCTATTCGACCTCTTGGTGACTGATTTTTAAAATGTGCAACCATTGGAAAAAAATCGGACAACATTATGCACGACACAAAATTTGCCTGTGCAACTATTGGGCACAGACAAGCTGTTTTAAATGATTTTTTAAATTTTTATGTCACTTTTTTCAAACACTTGAACTTTTGGGTCTTGTTGACCAATCCTGTATGAGTGCATCGATAAAAAAAAATCGAGTGAATTTGGTTAAAATCACTAAAATACAGCATAAACACCAAAATCAAGTGCTTAGCTGTGCAACGATTGGCAAATCACCCTATATATAAAAAGCAATTTCTGTATGTTTGTTTGTTTGTTTGTTTGTTTGTTTGTTTGTTTGTTTGTTTGTCCTCTATAGACTCAGCCGTCTTAAGAGCTAGAGAGCTGAAATTTGGCATGGATACTCATTAGGACCAGGAAGGATGAAAAATGTTTTCAGTTTTTTGGATGACCCCTTCTGAAGGGGGTCGTCCATACAAGACAAATATTGTTTTCACGATATTGGCGTTATTTTTCGTCGGATTGTGTTGAAAATTTGCACATGAGTGTTTTGAAAGACGAGCAATCGATTTCAGGTGTCAAATTTTGTGTAAGAGGACAGCCAAAGGGGTCGTCCATATTAACTGTTCACTGTTTTTGCGATATTGACGTTATTATACATCGTATTCAGATGAAAATTGGTACACGATAGTTTTGAGTGACGTGCAATCGATTTCAGGTATCCAATTTAGTGTAAGGGGCCGGCAAAAGGGGTCTTCCATATTAAATTTTCAGTATCTTAGTGATATTGTCGTTTCTATACATCGGATTGGGATGAAAATTTGCACATAGGAGTTATTAGGGACAAATAACTGATTTCACTTATCCGAACTAAAATCGGGGGTCGGCCAAAGGGGTCGTCCATGTTAACTATTCACTGTTGATGCAATATTGTCATTATTATACATCGTATTCAGACGAAAATTGGTACACGAGGGTTTTGAGAGATGAGCAATGGATTTCAGGTATTCAAAACAGTTTAAGGGGCCGGCAAAGGGGGTCGTCCATATAAACCTTTCAATATTTTTGCAATATCTACGTTATTATACATCGGATTGGGATGAAAATTTGCACACGGTAGTTTTCAGGGACGGACAATAGATCTCAGATGTCAAATATTTTGCCAGAGTCGACGAAAGGGGTCGTCCATATAAATTAATTTTTCACTATTTTTAGCAATATTGACGTTATTATACTATGAATTGGTTTGAAAATTTGCACACGGGAGTTATGAGGGAAGGGCAATCGATTTCAGATATCAAAGTTTTATAAGAGCCCCCGAAAGGGGTTTAGCTTTTTGGCAATAATTGCGTTGTTATGCAATGATTTAGTCAAAATTTATACGCGTGGTTTTTGATTCCTGATTTCATATTTAGTAGCAGACGACAGACGAAGTGATCAACCAATATTTTGGCAATTATTACTTAACAATGAATCTGGAAAATGCTTGGCAATTGACTTTCATACAAACTGTTCATGACATATTCCACGTTGAAAGCGAAACGGAGTTCGTATGGGATCAGCTAGTATTATATAAAATTGGCCCAAGTGTGCTTCCCTGAGGGACACCAGCTCTTATGGGTGTCTTTTCAGAGCATGAATTTTGATAGCTTACTTGTAAAGTTCGGCTAGTCAAGTAATTTTGAATACTTTTAGAGAGATACACGGGAAAATCAAATCGAACTTATTTAGCTACTAAACCTATGTGGCAAACACTGTCAAAAGCTTTTTCAATATTTAGAAGAGCAACACAGGTTGAATAACCTTCAAATTTGATAGCGTTAATCATACTAGTTACACTCAAAATTTGATGTGTGACTTTCTACTGTCCATGACGAAAACCAAATTGAGATTTTACACATCATTTTGAGTTTTGTTGTAGTCCGGGTTAAGAAAAAAATTATTTCAAAATATGTTTTACATGCTGTTTACTATAAAGCAGAGATGTACCGAATATTCAGTCGGCCGAATATCGTCAAAAACCGTTAAGCCGAATATTCGGCTCACCGAATAGTTGAGCTAAGGCCGAATTGGCCGAATATTTATTATTTAAATTTATACAATAACAGACTATCATATTTTTCAATTGATTTTGGATAATTCATGAAATATCCTAAAGTAATGTTGAAAGAGCTACACAAGCATCGAAAACTTATGGTTCAGCAAAGCATCTCAGGGATATCTGTATACCTTTCACAGTAGATCGTACAGGAGAATGCTAACGAATATCGCTTCGATTATCGTTCCAGATTTTCTTGATACAGCTTGCCCATAAATCCGATAAAGAATTCGAGATAAGTTAAATCTGACCGGGATGCTCAGATATTGTTTAAAATTTTCCGAATTTTGCCCGGGTTTATTCAGATTATTCGATAAGTCAAATAAAAAACTAAAATTTCTCTTTGAAAATTTGAAGATTTTGCATTCAAAAACGATTTTTGATAAATTCCAAAATAAACACAAATTTTTGTTTAATCCTTCGATACAATTTTTACACTGCTGCTGTGATTCAATGAAAAAACTTTAAATTTCATGTTTTTTATTTCTTTTTCCTCTTGTATGTTTGAGAATAAACCCTTGATTTTGTTCAGATTTGCCCTTTTTTTAAATTTTTTTTTCAAAAATCGTTTTTAATTTTCCAACTATTTGGGTACGTTGTTTCAACAACTGTTTTGAAAATATCTTACTGAAATTAGATCTTCATCTTATTCGATCTTCATCTAATTCGTTATCAAATAAGCATTTTCAAATTGTTTGGCAGTGTCACAGATTTCACAGGAACCCAATCTTCTTCTTGTTAAACGCTTTAGAAGCGACAAATCGTCTGATGTCCTTCCTGGTTGAAAATAATCAACTCAAAACACGAGGGGCAAGGTAGAAGGAAATTGAAATAATAGATTTTATTGTTTTCATTAAAAACTCAATGGAATATTCGACCGAATAGTAGAAAAAGTCAATATTCGGTATTCGGCCTATCTCTACTATAAAGTCATTAACTCTAGCTTTATGATGTTTTTCAATCTTTTTTTTTTTCAAATGAAAACCATCAAATTGAATAGAGTTAGCCAATTCTTATCTAAATGTTCGGTTTTAAAAGTAAGTGTAAACATACAACAAAATCATTAAAATTAGTTAAAAATTTAGCAATATTTCTAGTGAATGAGGGAATTGAATTCTAGAAAACCTTGTAGAACGGAAAACCGGGAATAAAGGAATAAAATGTGCCACCCTGAATTATTCAAACGCCTTAATTTATATCTTTAATCTTGCGTGATTTCGCAATAAGTTTCAGAGACGCAATGAGGGTTTTTTTTTTAAATTATTTAAAAAAGGGGTTTAAATTTTTAACTCAACAAATGGCATTCCCTAGCAGTAAAAAGGCTTGTTGCTAATGGGTTTTATAGGTTTTATACTTTTATCCTGAAATGTGGTTCGGAAAAGCTACAACGATGCCATGTAATTTGAAAACTTCAAAATCAAATCATTTTATAGCATACTAATCAAATTGATATGAAACATTGAATGTTCCTTTCACATTATGAATTGCTGTTGAAGTTCCATGTTCAACATCTAAAGTAAAAAGTCATAATTTTGTTTTTCTATAACACCTGTAAAGTTTCAATTTGTCCATTTTGTCTTATATTTAATTTATTTTAATATAAAAAAAGACAACGGACATTTAATGTTCTAAAATTTGACCTTTTGTCGTACCTCGTTCAGTTATTCCTACTTCGCCTCTGCGTTCCAAAATTCGATGCTGTCCTATCCCTCGTTTATGCTATGAATAAAGCTTTCAAAAGCTTCACTGTTATGGTACTTCCAAACAGCAAGGGCTCACTTTGGAAAAATGCATTCGAATCGCAAGTTCACATCGTCAATGTTGCTTAGGTCCATGCGATATGCTATTCCAAACATATGTGCGAACGGTGCGAACGAATTCGAAAGCACACCCGCTGTCAGTTAATCTACCTTTATGCTTTCTCGCGCTGTCCTTAAACCACCCCATCCGCATATCAGAAATGCAGATCTAAACACATACTGCAGCCGAACGGTTGACAGAGATTCTACTCGTGTTTTATTTCAATCGTTTTTGAGTACAAAGGAAGATATTTCAGTATTGAATCGGACGATAGCAGTAAGATCACTCGACGGTTGATCAAAGTTAAGTAATCATCCCCCCTTACTTTTCTCAACCCGTCCCAGGCTGTGTATGTTCTGAAAGTTGACGACTCGGACTCAAATCCCATATGTTGAGCTTCCGGGGAGATAACTCGCAGTATCAACAATCGGTCGCGAGACGATGATCACAAGGCTACTGCAGCTGGCCGTGGCGATCGTGCTTGTCCAGGTAATCTGCCAGCACCGGGAAACCGAAGCGAGTACTCATTGGCTGCTGAACACCGAAGGGCAGATTATTCCTCAGGTAACTTGTGAACCACAAAATCATACAATCTTTAATCACAAATTCGAGCTTTTAACCTATCTGTGTCCCTATTTGTAGCTCTCATCTCCATTCTATCTGCGGCGATCGCACGACCTGGTGGCCTTCCTGAACCAAAATGTGTACAAACAGAAAATAGATCTCATCATCAGCGAGCTGCTGGCAATCAAGGCGAATCTCACGGCCAAAATGAACAATTTGGACGCGTACACCAACGACCTGACGAACAAGATCGGTTGCATACCGAACTTCTATCTGGACGAGACGGCCATCCTGAGCACAATTCTGAGCTCCGTCTACATCTACCGGTTGATAATTCCGGATGAACAAAATCCGATCGGGTCCATTGAGAGCACAAGTGAAAGCATTAGCCCCAGCACTAGTACAAGTACAAGTAACAAATCCTCGAAGTCGAAAGCTCCGGTACCCAGATGCGGGGACTACCTGCCAATGGATTTTCATATGGCCAGTTTCGAGCACCTGGATGGGGTGTTCAATCGGTCTCGGCTCAAAATGGTCCCAGAGTACATGTTCAAAAAGCTCGAGTACCACATACCATCCACCAATTCACCACAGGCCTTAGTCGACCAGCTGAAACAGCACCCAAAATCTTGGAAATATCACACATTAGCGTCCTACTACTGGCGCAAGCAAGGGAACGCCCCGGAAGCGATAGAATGTGCCCGTAGAGCAGTAGCCTTAGCCCCGAGGGAGCACAAAGACGTCGCGCTGCTCAGTATGGGATCGATACTGCAGCGGGCCCAGTACATCAACGATTCGCTTGTGGTGGTTCAGGCGGCCGTCGATCACGACCCGAACGAGCCGGAGAATCAGATTGCCCTCGGGAACACCTATATGTTGCTGTCGGATTTCAATCGGTCCTTCGAGGCGTACCGGTTGGCGGAGAGCATCAATTCGGTGTACGCCGAGCACAACGATTACATCAAAAAGTCGATTAACTGTTTCAAGGATTTCAAAATTAATCTACTGACGATGGAAAGGTATGTTGCATTCAAAAATTTATAAAAGATTCAATCGAAATCCCACAAATTGCGCGTGAATGAATTCAGGGTTACTGGATACAAATTAGAATTTCACATTTCATAGTGATTATTACTTGCTTTAAATTAGAACTCATCACAATCAGCTTAATATTTTGGTTATGAAATCAAAACTATTTGAACCAATTTTTATAAATTGAGGCCAACAGGATCAGAGGGGTGCAAGTGGGGTCAGGCGCGGTCCTATGGGGGGGGGGGGGGGTGATCGGGGTGATCACCCCCCCCCCCCCAAGCGGCCAAAAATCCGTTACAAAATACACGCAAAAGCTCGAATTTCTATAAAAATTTGGAACTTTTCTTAGTAGAAGTGCTTTCCAATTTTAAAAATTTTCCACTCCGTGGGGGTGTTTATTCAACAGAAAAGTTAATTTATCACTTAAAAGGCTCAATATTGAAAAAAAGGCGGTCCACCAAACTCAAGCAGCTGTAACTTGCGATTCCCTGGACTGAATTATACCAAATACCTTTTGTTGATAAGTTACTCAACAAAAGTGTGCTGTTGAGTGTTGATTTGGAATTAGCTATTAATAAAATGTAGGGACAACTTTTTTTTAAATTGTCACTAATTTCCCTCATATGCCTCACATAACACGAGCAAATCGCAACAAATTTTAGTATTTGCTTCAAATTCAGAGCTTCCGAATTCTTGATTTTGTTTTGAATTTTAAAGAAATGAAAAATTTGGAAAAGTCATATAGGTAAATGAAAATGAAAATGGTTACAACACTGAAATACTTCAAATATTTGTTCTTCTTTCATCATACATTTATTGCCTTCAATTGCAAAATAAAAAAAATCAGGTTCTGAAACACAGTAAAGATTCTCTTTCGCTAGAATTTTTCACCTTCAATTAATCCACCATTCAAATATGAATTAAAAACTTAAAATTAATGACCTATATGATGAAATTCAAAAACAAAAATTTAAATTATTGATCTGATTTTATTTTGTTTGTTGTTTATTTATTCTTGCAATTTAAGATAACAATCTTTTCAATCACTGCAATTGGTTTTACTGGGATTTGCAATTATTCTAGCTAATCTTCTCTACTCTTATCCTATTCTAACCTGGCTAAACACTCTCTTTTAAAAACGTTAATGTTACAATTCATCTTGATCTCATCAGGTAACTGGTTCCAATAGACAATGCCGCGTACAAACAGTGTGCCGTTGTAATGGGAAGTAAAATTTCTCGGAATAACCAATTTTCTCACTCGATTGCTTCTGAAAGGTATGAGTTTCTGGTAGAGGTAGTTCGGTGTCGCTGTTGTAAATATCTTCTGTATCATGATGTTCGAACGATGCTTGAAGAAATCGTAAAACGAGCAACCCATGAACTTCCGGTGATGTATGCTCATTCTCGCGTATCGATCCAGCTTAAAAACCCACCTGATGCAATGATTGATGGCAATACGTAAACGATCCATTGCCATAGCTGACGCATTTATTAAAAACTCTGAGCCAAAGGTAAGGTGCGGTAAAATTAGGGTTTTAGCTATTTTCAATCTAAAGTGCGGTGGTAGTATGCTCGCTGTCAATTTTAGATGGCGTAGGACTGCATAGATTTTACCGCATAGTGCGTTGACTTGTTGGTCCCACTCCAGGTTACTTTGGAAAATTATTCCAAGATTCGATACTTTGTCGACGTACGAAACATTAGATGATCCCAGGGTAATGACCGGCAGTTCAGCATTCATTCTATTACGGGAGATGAGCATCACGTTGGATTTTGAAGTGTTGATAGGTAGCATATTCCTATCAGACCAAACTTGTAAGCGCCTCAAGTCATCATTCAATAGTCGAGCCATTATTTCGATCGAGTCGGTAGACGAGCAGAGGTAAAGTTGAACATCATCGGCGAACATATGTATTTGACAATGGCTTATAACTGCTGGCAAATCGTTAATAAACATGCAGAACAGTAGAGGTCCCAAAACTGAACCCTGAGGCACACCAGACATTACTGGAACAGGATCTGAACAGATTCCATCAATACTCACAATTTGTGATCTTCCAGACAAGTAAGACTGGATTAAGTCTACAGCTCTGCCAGAGAAGTTGAATTTCGAAGAGAGTTTTCTCAAAAGCTTCACATAGGAAACTCGGTCAAACGCTTTGGAGAAATCAATCATCATCAAAAATGCTATGCCTTTTTGTCTACAGTGGCGTGGATATCGTCGTGTACTTTAAGAAGTGCAGTAGTTGTACTATGACCGGATCTGAATCCTGATTGATTGGAGTTGAGTAGGTTCGTTGTATTCAGATAGTCAGTTATTTGAATTTTAACAATTTTTTCGAATACTTTTGATAACGCACAGAGTAGACTGATTGGGCGAAGATTGTTCATATCAAAACTTTTTCCCTTTTTCCGAATCGGGAGAATTTTTGCCATTTTCCATGCACGAGGAAATCTTGAAGTACTTACTTACTTAAAATCTTCTTTATTTATGTTATTTTAATACAAGGATTTGTTTTACATTTCAAGAGATGTGTTGTCGTAACATTTCAGCTTCGATTTTATGTAATATTAATTTTTGGTTTTCAACATGAAAGTTTTTAAATGATAGTTTTGAAGCTTGACTTCTGTTTTTGCTTATAATTATCCTAAACCTACATGCCTAACCTAACTTATAATAATCAATTGTCAAATATATCTCTTATCGTTGCATATTCTGAGACTCTCGTTTTAGCTATGAATTTTTCTTTGATTTTTATAAATCTTGTTATCAGCAAGTCCATATTTGCTTTTTCGTGAACTGTGGTAGTTCTAGTACTTTTTATAAGATTCAATATAATTTTTAGAAACCTATTTTGTATGGTTTGTAACTTTTTTAAATGACTTTTTGCGCAAGTGTCCCAGATAGGAGCTGAGTAATCAATTACTGGAAGTACAATTTGTTTATATATGGCTAATTTGTTTTTCAAATTGAGTTTAGATTTCTTATTTATGAGAGGGTACAATCTATTTAACATAATCAAACATTTGGTTCTAGTGTTTTCTACATGACTACTAAACAGAAGTTTATAATCGATTGTTAGTCCTAGATACTTCACAGAAGTAGACCATGGTAGTTGATTATTTTCAAGAATTACATGGGTTTGTGGTTTATGTTTCCATGATTGGTTTAGTGGGAACAAGATAATTTGTGTTTTTGCTGTATTCAGTTTTATCTTCCAAGTATTTGTATATTCCATAAAAACATTGAGGCAATCTTGGAGCTTTTTAACCAATTGATTAGTTTTTCTACCTTTTACGGAGATAGCCGTATCATCCGCGAACAAGGATAGTTGGCCGTTATGCGGAGGTGGTATATCTGATGTAAATATTGAATAAAGAACCGGCCCAAGTATGCTCCCTTGGGGAACACCTGCACGAATTTCATATTCGTCTGATTTAGCGCCTTGAAGATGTACTTGGAATTTCCTATCAGTTAAATAGTTCAGTGTGATTTTAACAATATACGTAGGAAAGTTATACCTTACTAGTTTATGCACTAAGCCGTTCGTCCAGACGTTGTCGAAGGCTTTCTCTACGTCAACAAAGGCCATCGCTGTGGAGTAACTTAATGATTTATTACGTTTGATCATGTTAACTACTCTAGCTAGCTGATGTGATGTAGAATGTCCTTTACGGAAACCAAATTGCTCATTCATTAGGATGTCGTTTTGATCAATGTGCATTTGTAGTCTAGACAAAATGACTTTTTCAAAGACTTTACTTATTGATGACAACAAACTAATTGGTCTGTAACTTTTTGTACTTGTCGGATCTTTGCCCGGTTTTAAAATAGGAATTACTTTCGATTTTTTCCAGCACGTGGGGAAGTAGCTTAGATTTAAGCAGCTATTGAATATATTACACAATTGTGTTAGACTATTGTCGCTCAAGTGTTTTAGTACAATATTCATGATACCGTCTTCGCCAGGTGCCTTCATATTTTTCATACATTTAATAGTTGACTTCATTTCTTGAACAGTTATTCTTTTATCATTTGGAAGGTAGCAATTAGTATTTTTCAAAGTTTCAATAGTTTGGTTAACAGTGTTTTCCATTTGGCTAGACATAGAAAGACCTATTTCATGTGATTTTACAATATTTTTTGCTATAGCATTGGCCTTTTCATTCGGAGTTATTAATATTTCATTATTACATTTTAGGTGAGGGATCGGTTGTGGTTTAGTTTTAAGAATTTTTGCCAATTTCCAAAAAGGCTTAGAATAATCTTTCAATTTAGCTAAAGCATCATTAAAGTTCTTATTTTTTAGACTAAACAAGCGATTTGCGATTATTTTCCTCAGCCTATTTATGTAAGTTTTTACAAAAGGATTCCTAGTTCTTTGGTACTGACGAACAAACATATTTCTTTTACGTATAAGAAGTTTAGTGAAGGAATCTATACCTAGTACACTGATGTTAACTGGAACTTCCTTGATATTTATAGCAACTGCAGCTTGGATAACTTCGATGAAATGGGCCAACGTTTCTTCTACGCCGGTGATGGAGTTGATAGCCGGATTGGGATCGAGGCGGGCATCGATGGTACTATTAAGCCTCTCCCAATTGACGTGATGATAATTCCTTCGCGTGAATGGTGGTCTTGTAGTTTCCAGGGCCCCTACCCTGATGCTGACAGGGAAGTGGTCGGAGTCTAGTTCTCTGATGGTGGATGCTTCGCTTATACCAGATGTTAGATTCGAGAGGAATATATCCAAAGTAGAAGCTGAGCCTCTCGGTGGGAAATGTGTAGGAGACGGTGAATGATGAACTGCATAAATACCATGTTGAAGATCCTCCATCAACAATTTTCCGTTAAAGTTTGCTCTTGTGTTGCCCCAGCTAGGATGTCTTGCATTTAAGTCCGTACCGATGATATATTTACAGTTGACATGAGCCAACTTTTTCAAATCCTGTTTAAAGAGCAGATCACTTCCGTCGCTAGTCTTCGCTTGCCTTCCAAAGTAAGCACTGATGAGCCTTAATTTACCCATGTTCGTGTTTAATTCCACTCCAATAGCCTCAATGACTTGTGTATTGAAATGGGGTAGAGATTGGAATTGAACTGACTTTTCGATGATAATTGCTACCCCGCCCCCGTTCGAACCTTCTCTGTCGCAACGAACAATGGAATAGTTGGGGATGGTCATTTTAATGTTGGGTTTTAAATGAGTTTCTGTTATTAAGGCGATTTTGATCTTTTTATCCATAAGGAACTGGGTAAATTCGATCACTTTAGGTTTAATTGACCTAGCGTTCCAATTGATAATGCGGATTTGGCTAGCGTCCATATTGGATAATAAAGACTCCTAATGTTTCTACTTGATCTTGCCGAGTGCGGCATTTTCTTAATTTGTCAGACATCTCTAAGAAAATACTGACCAATTCTGCTGGAGAATACATATCACTATTTTGGTGATTGTTTTGACTCACCTGGGGAAATTCGGAAGGATTTGGGGCTGGCTGACTCCTATCCAGTTGACGGGGCCATATAGGTGGATGGGTTGACATTGACGGTTCACGGGAGGGGCCAGGCTGAAGGCTGGGAAACTCATTTGGCCCAAATATCGGGTGATTGTTGGGACCCCGTCTCCCGGGCTGGTTTCTTGTGGACGCGTCCTTCCGAATGCGCTTGTAATCGTCTCGTTTACTACACGTCCTATCCGAGGATTTGTGTCCAAGACCGCAGTTTGCACATTTGAATATGTTGGTTTCTTGGTCGGGACACTCCGTAGTAACGTGCTCGCCGGCACACAGGTTACATCTCGCTTTAAGATTACAGTTGCGCATACCGTGTCCGAAGTTCAAACACCGCATGCATTGTGTCACATCACGATGCGAACCCCGGTAGACTTCCCAGGAGACGATGACACTGGAGATTGAGCGAACTGCTTTCAATGCGTTTAAGGTGATGGTGCCTCTACGGAAGTGTACTAGATAGAGGCAATCTCGGAATTCTTGTCCTCCTTGCCTCCGGGAGATTATATGGACGGCCAGTGGTTGAAGCTTGTAGCGCTGGATAAGTTCCTGCTCGATGATTTTCTTGTCCATGGAAGGTAGCCCACGAACCACCGCCTTGAATGGTTTTTCCTCCTGAACGTCATGAGAAAAGAATTCCGTGTTGAGCTTTTTCAGACATGTTTTAGTGCGATCCAATTCGCCTTTGGTTTGCACCACGATTTTGATTCCGATCCTCGTAAATTTGAATTGGGCTTCGATGAGATTAATTTTCAGCACGCTTTTCAGTTTGTCGAACGAAATATTTCTGGCTACGATCGGCGGCAGTTTGGATTTGCTTGTTGGTTGTTGTTCCAAAATGGCGTCATCTTCTCCGAACCCATCGAATTCACTTTGATTTTCCACAGTGGCCGCTTCGGTAATAACGCTCTGGTTCCCCAGCGAGCGAGGAGCGCAGGCACCATCGCGACTTGTTGACGGTGTTGCTTGAGAGATGTCGGTCTGAATTCTTGGGGGAACAGCGTTTGGTGGAACACTTTTCGCTTTTTTCGTCCCCGTTGGAGGACTGTTTGGTTTCGAGCCTTTGCCTGACGAACGCCGGCGCTTGCCCATTAGGTGTGTCTGTGTTTGTGACAACAGACGAACGAGAGAAAAGTTCACGCAGCAAAAGTAAAATACGTCCTATCGCGTCAACGGCTCGATACTCGAAATCTTGAAGTTGATATGATTAGGTTGAATATGAACGTAATTGGCTTAATCAGCGAAGGAAGAATCAATTTCAAAAATCTTATTAAAATGTTGTCCGATCCAACAGAGTTCGATTTGATGGATGATATGGCTAGAATCACGTCATTATCTGCAATCCTAGAAAATCCAAAGCCATGAGGATTGGCCGGAGGGCGAGCAATATTGTGTTCATCGATCGTAAAACTTGTGGCAAAGTGGTTATTAATTTCATTGACAGAGTTGATAAAAATATTATCACTAGCCTTTTTTGGTTTTACGGCAATATCTTTTAGTCTTTTCCACAATACTCTACCTGAATCGTAATGCTCGACAGATTGCTGAATGAAAGAAGCTTTGGCTTCATTGATCAAAGTCGTTACTCGATTTCTAAGGCGCTTGTATTCTGTTTGTGAGGAATCGGTTCTGCAGTCAATCCAGTATCTATATGCCAAATCCCTCTCAATCATCGCTCTAAGTATATTGTGATTAAACCATTTGTTCTTAACTGTAGATTTTACAATACGTACCGGAACGAAAGTATCGAATAGTTCTATGATTGTTTCATTCAACAAATCGACAGCCAAATCCACGTCGCCAATTGAGTACAAATTAGACCAATCGATCGAATTAGCTGAAGATTCCAATCCAGTCAAGTCAATGCGTGTAAAGTCTCTCATAGTTATACGTTCAATCAAAACTCTTTTAGAAATGTCCAGCGATGCAAAAATGACGTCATGTCTGGAGAAACCGGGAGCAGAAACTTGATTGAAATTTTGAACGAACTCCAGGTTGTTCGTCATCATAAGATCAATAAGAGAGCTTCCTCCTTGATGGTAATGAGTAGGGTTGTCGTTCACACAACTAAATCTGAAATAATCGAGAACGCTACAAAATTGGTTTGACACTGTATTGTTTTTGGTGGGATCTAAATTGAAATCACCAACGATAACTGTGTGAGTGTACTGCAACGATAACTCGGAAAACTTCTGAAATAACTTATCAGAACAGTTGTTTCTTGGTGGATTGTAGAATAATCCAAGTAAAAATTTTCTTGAGAAACATTTCAATTCACCAAACACATATTCGGTTACATCTCCAGCGCTTGCATCGTAAATTTCAGATTGGTCAATGATTTTGAAGTCAATCGCATTTCTGACATACACACACAATCCTCCACCTCGGCTATATATTCTGTCGTTACGAATCAATTTGAAACCTTCTATAAGTAAAATTTCATCCGAAATGGTTGCATTGAGCCAAGTTTCCGATAAGCAGATGACATCGATTTTACCATTCAAAAAACATTGTTTCAGCTCGCTAAACTTGCTAAAATCTCTAGCACAAATACTCTGGATATTTATATGGCAGATATTCACCTTGTCATCCGGAAGAGCAGCATTCATAACAGCACGGGGTATGTTTGAAAAATTCAAGTGCGTACGGGCATTGTTGTTCACTTCATTAGCCATTATCAAGATTTAAAGGATACAATTCTGGAGAGAGAGTTAGCAGGTTAGAAGGAAGGATTTGAGCTAAATTAAAAACAAGATGTACATATTTTTCTAATTCGTAACACATCTCAAAAAATTCATATCAATAACAAGACTAAGCTAAGTGGCCCTATTTTGACCCAGTAGAGAGAGAGGAAAAAAAACAGCAGCACAGCACAGCAGCAACAGCAGCAGCAAGCACCAACAGGTCCAGCAGGTGGCCCAAAAATAAGGATAAAGTGGCCTGATCATTGTTCAACCGTTGCTCCGAGTTGTTCGAGGGTGTGCACAGGCTTTGCAGTACCGTCAGCGCTCTTCTTGATAAAAACGGTCCCGCTTTTCGTAAAGACACTATGAAGATTTCCAGCCTTCTTGAGTTTCAGCGTTCTCCCTTTAATCTCACGGGCCAGGGAGGTGAGGTTCTCATTAAAGTAGATACGGGTTGCTACTTGAAAGCCAAGATTCGCTAATGTGAGATTTCGATTGGCTAAATAGCGAAAAAAGAAATCGTCCCGTGCAGCACGGAACGCGAACTGGAAAAGGATTGGGGGAGAACTACCAGCAGCGATAGGAGTTTTAGCTATCCGTTTAGTGTACACCAGTGGTTGTTGTTCGCCGTATCCAAGAATAGCAGCAATCTTAGCAACGAAAAGGGAGAGATCTTCCTGGGCGACAAATGGAACTCCAAATAACAGGAGATCATTTGCTTTTTCCAACCGTTCCGCAAAGTTTTGATTCCGCTCGGTTGCAGCTTTCAGCTCACCACAGTAGTTGGTCAACTTGTCCATCCTCTTAGCCGTTTCTTGCTGCATCTGTAAAGTTTCCTGTCGCAGGGAAACTATCTCGCCCCGTATTTCAGTTGCATTCGAATCGATTTTTGCGTTCGTATCTTCAAATAAAGAACGCATTTTAGATAGAAGAGCGTCGAGGGAATTCACACTATCATTTTCGGTATCACTAGACCGATCAAGGTCTTGACAGCTACGTTTGAAATTGCTAGTTTTGTCTTTAGTGGTGAGTTTGGTTTTATTACTCATGTTGCACTTGTGAGTCTTCTTTGAGTGACCAAAATAAAAAAAAAAAACCGGACCAACAACCGCCAAGCAAAAGAGTTCTCGATGTTTTGTTGTACAGCGTGCTTGAACTTTTGTACCCTTTTATCACTAGGGAAATCAAGTTTTCACTAAGTATTCCAACTTATACGATTAGTAGAGAACGGGTTTTAACTTTTTAATGTACAAAAAGTACTGCTGAAGCGAGATATCGGGGAAAAAATACTTAAAGACCACTAGCACGTCACTTGCTCTATCTGGTTCTGTACATCCCTTCAGAAAGATCTTTAATTCTTTTATTTTAGTTTTAAATATAGCACATCAAACATTCATATTATGGATGACTGTGAAAAAAATACAAGTACTGCCAAACAGAAATCGAATATAAAATATTCATAGTAAGAGTTTAAATTTAAAAAAATCCTCTCAAGAGATTTCAGCAACAATAAATCGAAGAAAGAGATTACGTTTTATGACTTTTGCGTTTCCTAACAGTTTTTAGTGCCAAAAAGGAACAAAAAAGTATTTATATCAGCTGTTTTAGAAATAGGTGTTGGAGACAGAGATTAAAATTCATCTCTAGAACCCAAAATCTGCATTCAAAACTGTAACACAAGTAATCAAGATTCACATTTTCCGAAGTGCAAAGAATTTGAAAACTGATTTCAACTTATTTAGGAGCTCTAAATGCAAATTTGTATTATTTTATCAGCTCTTTTTTTCGGTACAAATTTTGAAAATATAAGGCTAATTGAAGAAATTTGTGCACTTTTTAGCAAAAGTGTACAATATCAAAAAAAAAAAATAGAAAAAAGGTATTAGCTTAATGATCAATTTTCATAAAGACTGTGAGATATTTACCATGAGAAAAAATTAAAAAAGTAAGTATCTATCCCCATTTTGTAAAATACAAAGATTATCCAGACGAAATCTGTATTGTTTTTTTCTGAGAATTTGTTTCTTTTTAGCATTCCTCCCTCTGACCTGCATCGTTGAATGAATAAAGGATAATGAAAAGATTTGACATATTTTTTGTTGTTCAGGTTAGTTACTTCATCAATTATCATTGATCGATTTCACTCTGAACTGCTATGTTTTAAAATTACTCAATGCTAGAAAATAAGATGGGAAGAAAAAACAGACAAAAAAAATCGAGTTTGAGACGCAAAAAGCTTCCAAAATCAGTTTGCCACGGTTTTAATTTTTTCCTTGTGAATTAAAACTATCTTCTTATCATTCCACTATTTTTTCGGCAACAAGGCATTCTATCATGCAAAACAGTCAGAAGATCTTTTAGTGATTTTTAACCAACACTCCAGATTTCTAGATCTACAGCAATTATGTCACCGATACTGCTTTCAGCTCATCTACACAATAATATTGAAATTTGAATTTAAAATTTAGCTTAAGTTTTGATATTCTTAATCTGAAAGCTTGGCTATTTCAATTGCAAATGATTGAGACTGTTCACTAAAGAAGAGTATTAACATTCAGAATTAACCCTTCATTTCATAATTTTCTTCATAATTTAAAATTATTTAAAAAATTAGTAATTATGTGAAGGTAAACAAAGATTCATCACTTTTCTATGTAATTTATTTGTTGTAATACAAATAAAACTGAAATTTTTGAATGAAAACTTTAAATTCAAGAGCAAATTAAATAAAATTCGGTTCCAGAATTTAGAAACTGATTTTGATAATCGGGTTTTTCTACTTAATTTATATTTAAAGTGTTGATTTTATATATTGTGTTCCCGAATTGAAAATTATAATACTAAATTTTCAAATCACGATTCAGTAAAATACCCCAATGAAGAATTCAATGCTTGTGAGTTATGTTTGTTAATTTGTTTATCGGGCTTATAGGTGAAAAGTAAAATATTTCCGATAAATTAAAAAATACCAGAGCGCTTATATTTAGAAGCTCAGCAAAAAAACCAAGATAACTTGATTTTTTTTCTACGTGTTCATCTCTCAACAACGTGTGTATTTTTTCATTGAAAAAAATACGTTTATAACGAGAAATTTTTAAAAAGCTCCTCAAGTGACAATTCCATAATACCAGATATACTTACAAATAAAAAAAAAACACTTTTTTCGCAGTGGTTATTATAGCTTCGCTGGTTGTTTTATAAAGGTCTAACCCCCCCCCCCTCCCCTCAACCCCTCCATTCACCATTCGCTCACTCAAATGTTTTTTTTTTACCAGATATTAACGTTCCTTTATATTGACTGATTTTTGAAAATTGGAAAATCACCCCCCCCCCCCCAGGAGCCGACTCTAGGACCGCCCCTGAGTGGGGTATTTCACATTCCATAAGGATTATAACTTGCTTTAAACCAGAACTTATCACAAGCTACATATTTTGGTTATAAAATCAAAACTCTCTGAACCAATTTTTATAAATCTTATAATTTAGAAATCGTGCCAAATGAAATCTTCTATCAGATGCTATTGTAAGATTTTTTTCATCAAATAATGATAGGTAGCACATTTTAGACCAATTAAGGCACTCTAAAAAGTTCATAGGTCGTAGTATTCTAAGCTATTTGTTAGAAAAGCGGGAGTCGAAATTAATGGTCGATGCGACTCGAAATGTTAGTAAATAAAACTTTCGCGAAATGAGGGGTAAAACTTTTTGTAGTCTTAAGAAACCGACCTTAAAGTCAAAGTGTCTTTAAAAATGGATGTATTGAAATAAAAATAACTAATTTTGCTGAATTAAGCGCTGATGTGGTCTAGTGGATAGGCTGGCGCGAGTCTGGTAACCCAGGCGTACTGGGTTCGATTCCCGGTATCGGCAAGAAAAACTTTTGGGTTCGAATCCCATAAGTTGCCGAGATGCTTGGGGAGTAAGTAGAGGCCAGTCTCGAACCCACCCTTGTCCTTCCTCCAACTGGTATCAGGAGGGGTTGGTTTGTTATCTTGAACTGCATTCTGTCCATATCCAGCTGGAATGGATATAATGAAGTGCATGATGGTTTAACCAACGTCTCATGATCGCTTACTATTCTACGCTGCCTATTCTAAACTTTCAAATTTACTTCTCCAAACTATCTCTAATTTTCATTTCCAGCGTCAGCTCCCCGAGCTATTTAAACGCCACAAAAAAAAACTAATTTTGCTGAATTAATATTGAAAAACTTATGATGATATGAATGCAGAAACTTCGGCCAATAACCGAATGCCGATTACTTACTGTTTTTAGTATTCGGTGAAACGAATCCAATGTAGTTTTAATTTTTCTTCTTCAATTTCTATATATATAAATGCTCCTAAAGTTTTTGATTTGATAATTTTCAACCGCATAATTTCTTTGCCACGCCCTGGTATGATCTTCATAGGTTTAGTAATGGATAGCCAAGTTTGTTTGATGAAACTTCTCGTCTCATTTGCGCCGAGTACTCGTGCGCTCCATGAGTTATCCCTCTGGAAATATTTATACCTGTGGTGATGCATTACTCCGAAAAATATGGTCACATTTAAGGAATTCAGGAAGATTGTCAGTCGTCTATCCATGATAAGCCGATTTTAAAAATGTTACCAATTACTGAGAGTACGTCAGATAATTTTTCGCTTTTGGAACGTTTATTTAAAAAAAAAGATAAGGTTTAAGTGAAATCTAAAAAAAAATATATCGAAATTGATGCCAAGCAACTCGAAATTATTACTATGTCTTTGAAAAAGTTCCAAAAACACATTATTATGCATTTCATAATTTTCCTAGGCTTATCCGGGCCGGAAAATCCTGAGAAATTTTTTGTTTAACCTAAAACAAAGAAAATTTAACTTCAAATATGAAAAATGTTTAGGCTTATTCCAAAATACACGACAGGAAAATAAGAAAAAAATACTAGGTAGAAATCCTTAAAAAATTAAAAAAAAAAGGAAAAATAATGCAAAAATGAAATTAATTGGAATAAATTGAACATGATGATGATGGATAATAGATTCAATGTTTTCACTGAAAACATGTTTCGCCAACTGATTATTTGATAAGCTGAACAGATGATCGTTCAATTTTGTTATGGAACCTCAAGAACTAAAATTTATAGCTTGATAAAACCAAAGATATTCTATTCTAAAAAAAAAACGTATTCAGAGTATTCAGAAATACTCTTACTTTATCATAAAATCTCTTTTTTTATCTTTGCACACTTTTTTCAGCCATGTATTGATCTATTATTTTTACCAAAGAAGCAAAACCTTTGCAAAATCATGATACTTTACACAAATTCACCTGGAAAAACCAATTGGAATCTGGTTGGATTCATGAGTAGGCGTCTTGAAGAATTTGATTTCTTAAGTTCGGTTTTAACTTAAATTTCTTTGTCCATCTGAAAACATGTGTCACATTGCGTAAACACCAGTTGCATAGATTGCGATCCATTGAACTGCTGATTATTAGTTATTTTTTGGGTGTCTACTAGCCAGGCAACAATTTTTGCTTGCCGGAGACGGATTTACTGCATAGTTTAAGGGTCTGCATTCAGTTATTCGCAATAACCATAGACTTTTTGCCCATATTTCTGATCAAGGGTCCCACTCTGATGCTTGTTTTGAACTTCGTGAGTATCGTAGAGTGGCTCCTTATACTTCTGATCCATTTGGGCCAAAAAATTTAGAAAAAAATTACAGTTCATGAGTTTTCAAGTCGACAATGGAGAATTTCCGAGGCGATTGTGCAAAATTATTTTTACCCTATCTTTTCGCATCGTAAATATCTCAACACACGTTAATTTAAAAATCTGAAAATGGCAAGATAGTCCTTTTCATAACCAACACAACGCTGCTAAAGTTTTGCATATCCGAGATCTAGTAACGTAGCTATCACCGAAATGAAGTGCCCGGATACTAAATGATCATAGCTTTTTCAATTTTCCAATTCATCAATCCTATATGTATTGACATAAAATTGATTTAAAGAAAAAAAAACGTTCAAAATTTTAGAATTCTGTGAAATATACTGGCTATTGGCTCAATAATTTGTGAAATTATAGATTTTTCTGTGATTTCGGCAACCTTGCTCAGGACCAGAGATGATTAATGTTACAAATGTCGTTTGACCGTCACACAGAACAAAGGTCGCAGTCATCCGAATGGATGGTCCTGTAAGTGTTATATCTTTGTTCCTTTTTACGAACGTCGTTCCAGGAAATGTTACTCGAAAAAAAGTCGAATGACATGCGGAAAGAATGTCGCAACTTGTTTGAAGATCGGGATGGTTATAGAAAAAAAACTATGACTGACATTTTTAATGTCACAAAATCCCAATTCATTGAAATGTTATGAATTTGACTGTCGCGACCGCTTTTACTGCAAATGAAATTTAGACCAAAGGATTTAGATCGATCACATAAGTAGATGATTCGAATAATAAATAATTGGCTTTTCTTTTCGAAAATAGAACGGGAGATTAAAACAACTTGTATGTGGCGAAAATTAGTTTCGTAAGTTCGCTAGTACAAGCTACTTGTGCTATTACCGCTAGAAATTAGTTTATTTAGCAACGATTTCAACGAAAAATGGACATTTGTAACTTATTTTTTCATGACATTAACACATATTAAAATCCACTAATTTCATAGCAACATTCGTAGAACCAACCTTGATGAATCTAGTATGGTGGTTCCACATGCCAAATCACACGTTCAGCCATATTGAAAAAAGATTTGACAGCTGGCTGAAGTGTTTACGAAAAAGGGGGTCCAGGAATGCCAGGTGTTTGAGATAAAATATCAGAGAAATTTGGAAAAAAAAAGTCTGTGTATGTCTGGCACAAGCTTATCGTAGACCAAAGATCATAAGATTTAAAACCAAATTGGGTTTAAGTTTGTTTTATTTTATTTAAGCGTGACTTCCGGAAACATAGAAATTATTTTAGTATTCAATTTTATTCGAAAATCTTTTTTGTATCATAAATTACAATACAACCGCACTTTTCGGATTTTCCGAAATAGCTGTGATCAACCGTGGTAATAGGAAGGATCTTTTAAGGGTGGACCAAACAACCAAGATCCCAAACCGGATGTTGCTTGTCCAGTCGTTGGAGGTTACATCATGAGCTACGTCACTGTCACCGCTGACGCCGCTCTCTCCACCACTCTTCAGCTCATCGGTTCCCACGGTTCCCAAAAACTCCATCTGGTTCTCCCAAATGATACCCATCACATCCGGATTACTCGATTGGATCTTCTGGAGCAGTGATGGCAACAAACGCGGGTCCTCCTGAAACAGCTGTTTCATCTCGATGAAGATCGGATGTTCCTGCAGGAAGGCCAGCCGCTTCTCGGACGATGGAATGTCATGCCTCGTCATGTTGCCATCCGATTCGATGACTTTTTGCTGCTTCCAGGCAGCTCCTGGAACAAAATAGTGTTGAATAAGTCATAAGTCATGCATAATTAATGTTACTCACCGCTACCGACAAAGCTGGCACCGTCGTCTATTGGTCCAACGTCTTCCAGCTTTGCTTACCAGCACGGAATTCAGCCGGAAGAATTTTTTTCGATTCTATGAATTGTATTTGCAAAAATCAAGAGGAAATCTTTAATTGTCTTAGCAATATCTTGATTATTGGCAAAACTCCGAGTTTACATAAAAAAATCAGAGCACCTGGCATCCCAGCCAACCAACAGCCAGCTGTCAAATTTCGGCTGCGTTTCGCCCCCGCCACCGCATCCAACCCAATCGTCTCCTTTTTGCCAAAGTGAGACCACCATACTAGATTCATCATGGAACCAATCAAACATTCGCTAGGCAGAAATGATATTGAGAAGAAAAAATCCATAACATTTTGGTTAGCTAATGTCATTGCAAAACTTAATGACGTTTTTTTTCATTTGTGTAACATTTTTTTGATGACCGTCAATGTCATTGAAGTCTTTGAGAAATGTGACGGAAATGAATATGTATGAAATTCATTTGAATGACATTCGCTAGCCTGCTCAGCAGTGAAACCAAACTCTCGAAATCTTTTCTCAGGTACACAATTCTACTACAATTTTCTCACTTGTTGCTGGAAATTTAGGTCCGAATATTAAATTTCAATAAGAAGATTAGACTAAGCTAGCGAGGTTTGCCCAATTTTGTTCGATTTTTTTTCACTTTATTTGCAGAATTAAACAAAAATTTAAATTGAACCTTTTGTGTATTTTGAAAACGAATTTTTAAAAAGTTTCTGCATGATTTTTATTTAATGATTTCCAAATTTGCCTGAATATTGGTCAGGTTTTGAGGGAAATTTGAAAAAAAAAGTCTCGGGTTTTATTCCGTTGGTACAGAATCCTGACTCGAACTTTGGTTTTTGCATTTAAAACTTAATTTTATTGCATTTTCTATATTCGAAACTTATCAGTTCGAAGTATGAAAAGTAAATATTCAAATTACCAAACCATTTTTAAGCTTTGGATTTGAAATTTATTCTTTTAGTTCTTATTAATTAAGGATTGAGATTCGAAATTATAAGAAAAAAATCAGTTTCAGCTCGAAGCTAAGTTGTACTAAAAATTAAAATATCAATTTGAGAATTTCATCAAGGAATCAATTTGCAATAGATCGCAGTTTCATAATTTGATCATATTCAAAGTTTTATATCGCAAATATAAAAGAAAATTTGTATTTTTTGTGAGGATTACAAACTATTCAGAGTGATATCTTAAATAAATGCAAGAAGGTAACTTATGTCGGATACTTATCCTCTTGTGTGTATAACATTTTGAAATTGAGGATTCCGAGGTCGAAATTTTAATGTAAGAAGCCAGATAACGTAATTGAACTTCAAGAAAGCTACGATGAAATTGAGCTGTAATCTTCTGTATCTTCCAGGTTGCTCCAGGACATCATTCCTGGTTTGGAACGATACGGTGCGCTCCAGAAAGAATTCGACGAGTATCACGAACTGCTGGATCGGGAACAGGTAAGACACATTGTAGTTTTTAATCCAATTAGGAACTAACAGGATTTTTTCTCTCTCTTTTCAATGGAACCCATCAACATTGACGGTTTCTTTTTCCATTATTTTTCTGTATTTTAAACGAAAAAATGAAGGCCCCCCTCAAGACGCGCGTCTTCGACGACGCGTACGGCAAGCAGATGGACTTCCTGATCCAGCGCAGCCAGATCTGCACTAGCCGGATGAGCCGGGAACGCAGCGAGCCGATCCTGTCCTGCGACTTCATCTCCGACGTCCAGATGCTGATGGAGGACTTTGCCGTCGAGATACTGAACAACTACGTCGATCTCAAGAAGGAACTGATCAACACGTACAAACTCAACTCGCTCGGGGTGTACAACAAGATCTTGGTGGAAAACTTTTGAGGGTTTTCCTTTTTTTTTGAAGTCCAAGTCCTCAAGGCCGAGCCTTGTTGTTTTTAACATCATTAATATTCTGATATCTATGTTTTTGTTAAGCTAGAAGAACAAAAAGTTTGAACCGGAAGGTTTGTTTGGTCTAAAGTTTGTTAACAAACTGTAATAGTTTTTTTGTAGATAGGAAAGAACTTAACCGGAACAATTTGAACCGAAACATATCGAAAACGGTTTTAAATTTGTTGATTTTTTCCCTGTTCGGAAAACTAATAAAATCAATCAATCCATTAGCCAATCGTGCCTTCTTCTTTCGATGGCTCATTCTAATGGGATTAGTTTGTCGCATCGAAACACACACGAAATGTCCTTCAAGGGTTTCAAACTTGTGGTGTTTCCCTTTCCCGCTTACCGGGGAGTTCGAGTCACCTCGGGCAGTTTGTGTCGGACACAATCCCTAATCGAAAAATACAGCCGGAGGTGGGAAGGAACTGAAGAAAATAACGTTACTTATAGGGTTACGTCGAATGTTTGGTTACGTGCTACTTGGACACTTGGATGCTCTACAGTCCAATGGGAGGCTTGTGTGTGCCTCTGTATCTATAGATGCAGCAGTAGGGTTTCCAACTGGTGAGCGACTTTACCAAGTTCAGTTGAACTAGGTGTGGGGGTGTCTCGTGATTTTCTTGTCGTACTTCAGCTCCAGTTTCACCTTCCGCGTCTTCACAAACACGTGAACTCTGTCGAGGTGCTAAATATGAAATTGGATCATGTGGTAGATTTCCGTATGGGCTCCTGGTTGGTTACACACGGAAAGAAGCTTAGATATAACTTTTAAACATTGTAGGCTTAGATGAAAATTGAAAGGAAAATCTTAAATGGTTTGTTAAAAACTGTGCAGATAATTTATTCTTGTTTTAAATGAACTATGAAAGGCTTTGAATCTCAAACCACTTTTTCAATTGTTGTGTAAGTTAAATAACGTTTTTCCAAAAGTTTCTCACATTTCTTCAAGCTTGTGTTTTCCGTTCAGTCCGAGGGGAAAAAATCTACTTTTGAATAATACAATGCATGGTACAAAGTGTCAATGGAATTGTTGGCACTAGATAAACGATCAAAAGGAATTATTAATAGAGGATAGAAAATTTATGATGAGAATTTTAAACACACTCGTCATGGCTGATGTCGTGATTTGGACATAGTATTTATTCCAGAAAGTTGTATAACGTATTGATTTGGCCTAATATGTATCAGTATTTCCTGAATGTCAAACCAGCTTAATAAAACCTTTAATGATTTTTTTTAAAAATAAACTGCTTAAATTTAATCTATTTAAGATGAAATAATTCTTTTTCATCTTTAACAGTTTAATGTATTTTATTATTAGTATTCATTAACCTTAAAAAATTAGCCTGAATAACAATAAGTTTCTTATATTTTGTCATGTTTTTACAAAATTTTTAAATAAAGACTATTTTTTTTTTCGTTTCCCTATTTTAATATTGTTAAGTTATCTTTTTGAAAAAAAAAATCTCAAAATTAGTTTCACCAACAAAGATTTACATAAATTGGTTGAAGTCCATTTTTTATTATTTAATGTCGACTTTAAAATTTTATTAGAAATATAATTTAAAATGCTATTAATGAACTCGAAAAAATTTCATGATCGAATTTAAAAAACCGACCATAAAGATTTTGTAGATTGGCCTGACCTGTGCAAAATTTCAGCTTGATCGGATTGACTGGGATAATCTGATCCATGTCGTACGAGGCGACTCATGCAGTACTTTCCAGATTCGGGGAGAAAAAAGGTCAAGATCAATTATAGCATGCAGACTTTTTAAATTAAATATTACTGGTATTTTTAAACTTTTTGACCAATTTTCTCTTTCGGGGAGGATATGCCAATAGTGCATATTGCCATACATGCATTTGCACAAGCGGTGTTCTTCCATATCTTCCATATTTTCCGAATCTTTTTGCATTCCAAATAAATCTGTTTCGATAAAATCCCTACACACGCGATCCTGATATCCTCTTTTATGTATACATCGTTTACAGTTTAATGGTATTTCCTTTTCTTGGAATCTGTTAATATACCAACTCATTTAAACATTTATTGTTCGATGAATTAATTAACTAAATAAATAAATAAATAAATAAACTTGAAATCATACAGAAAATTGAGTCGGAGTAAGCCATGACTTTTGGGCATCGCACGCGTTTTTGTTTTCGTCCTTAATTTTTTTTAATCAATTACAATAAAACTAGAAATTTTAAAATTAAACAGTGGAAAATGATAGATTAAGTGACTCGTAGTTGTTCCCGGAGTAGTTCGCACTTTGTTTCGGCATGCTGAATCCTGGTTGGGAGAGTTCGGAAGGAATTTTGAAGTCAGTTGCTCCGGACTTGAGGAAAAGTTTTCTAGTCGAAAACTTCCGAGACTTATTTGGTGAGATCCAACCTTTTCCATTATTTTGAACGTTATTTTCCTAATACACATTGTCTTTAGATTAGTGTAGCTATTTTCAAATGATGCTGTAGGTATTTAAGTAATCCATATGAAGCGTTTGGTAGGGACCTCCACGCTTTATTCCTCCCCTTGCTCCAGAATCTTTTGCGGTATTTACCACATGGTTGGCCTGGCCGTAGTTATCTCTGCAATGCATGTTTTATGTAACAGAGATAACGTTGAAAAGAAAAATGAAAGACGCAAGTCTTTTCATTTTCCAGGATGCTTACACGTTTTGGCTATGTTGGTAAAAGAAGAAGAAGAAGAAGAAGAAATCATACAGAAATTTGATCTAAATTACAACAGTTATATCTGTGACATCAAGTAAAATTCTTCGCATTTTTCCTTATTTTAACACATTAATAACGCCCAGGGATGAAGAGATAGACATTTGATGTCTTCAGCAACATTGTTCAGTTTTAAAAGGAGAATATTGTAGTTAAAAAATTTTTGCCGACGGGTCCATCGACGGCGTGATAAAATTGCTAACTTTTTTTTATTTATATTTACTTTAATGTCTTCGACATAGTTGTTCATTTGATCATAAATAATAGATACATAAATTTGTCGAATATGTCAAAGTCTTATTACATCACCCTCAGGAGTTACGTTCAAAGTAAAGAAAAATACCTTGAAAAAACTTTTTGTTTTAATCTGACACGTCGTAGATTGGATAAAATGGTTCGCTGTCCTCGAAACAAAGTTGTAACAAGCCAAGATCTACAATTGTCTCATAGATTATGTTGGATTTAGAAGTTGCTGAAACTCCATAGAAATCGATTAGTATATTTACTGGCAATTTTGGAAGGCTCGTCTATCAAAAAGTGCATATTTTCGCAACACCCCCTTTTTGGTGATTATTCTTGATGATAAGCGTTTCCATTTGATATTAGCGGGAAAATTGGTGAAACTAACAGTTTGAAAATACTCTTTTTTCTATAAAAATTACATATTTTAGTTAAAGAAAAGACATTTAATTTATTGACTAATTGTTACCTTTTTTTTTTAATATTTTGAATTATTATACTTAATTTAAATTCAATTTTTCAAATCATTTAAATTCAAAAAAAAATAATTGAACTAATAGGTCAAATATGGTATAGCACTTAATAAATATTTTATATCAGATAGATGAATAATAGAACCGGTTTGCCAGGATAGTATATGGTTTGACGGAAATTTCGGTCGAAGTGAGAAGACCTTTTTTTTATGTCGTCAATCAACATTTTGACCTCCACCAATGTTTTTAATGCAGTAACATACTACCCATTTCTTATATTCACAAATATCAGAGAAAATCAGGCTTATTTCCAAAAATCAAGGAAAAACGAAGGCTTATCCGGTTGGGCTTTAAAAGTCAGGCAAATCCTGAGAAATCAGGCACATTGGCAATTTAGAATAAGATTACAAATAAATCTAGAGTTTGTTTTGATTAAGTCGTATAAGCCACTTGCCGTGTTTCGAGAAAATTGCTGTTGAAGTTTTGTAAACCCTTTTTAATTCTATTATTTAAAATATCGCTTGGAATTGTCTTTAGAAATCGGTATGCGATACGAAAATAAATGAGAATTAGGCTAGTGTATTCGATTCAGGCATACATTTAGTTGTTCGAGTGAACATGTACTTATGACGTTTGGCATTGCATGATTGGCTCAAACGTCGTTTTGCATACTGATAAATTTTATCTCAAAATTTCATTTCATGCGTCTTAAACTTTGCTATCATTTACTATTTTGCTTCAAGCCCTCAAGTTCTAACATTATATGTATGGCTCGTCTGCATAATGGAAATTGTTAGTATGTTATTTAAATAGGAATTCTCCATGTGCCGATCACCTCAATATAAAGCATAAAAAAAGATGACTTACATTTGAATCCCTGGAGCGTTGTCTAGTTCCTCTCGGGTGATATACGCTCTACAGAATCTATCCATGTTCCTAACACTTTAAGTTTTATTGGCAGCTGCTGTGGTGGAAAAATTATGAAACTGAAAATCAGTCCAGTCAGGAAAAGTACGCTATCATACTTACCTTACAACAAAAAAAGGAGGAATATAATTAAACTGGCTTGAAACACTCTCACGAACCATTTCTGTTTAAATCTTTTAACTTAACATCACTCGCCGCAGCATTTTGTGAGAAAATGCACAAGGTCGCAAAAACCAACGAGCCGAACAGTTATTTTGCGACCTTTGTTTTGCACGCCAATCCAGTGCAATGCAAAACGTCGCAAAACCAAATTGCACTCGAAAATGAGAAAGTCCTAAATTCAAACCATTTTGTAGAATTTATTAATTGATCAAATGAAACCAAGTTTTTTTCTAAGATAGATCACATGTTTATCAATCGTTTGCAGCTAATAACTCAATTTTGTTTACATTGGTTCATACGACCTAATCAAAACTAACTCTAGAAATCTGTGATTTTGATGAAAAAAAAACAAACAAATTTTGAATAGAATGTTATGCAAAATCTCTTATAACATTGGGATCCAAAAATTTGATTCTGTATCATAATTTAAGTAGATTCTATAAAATAGCATTCCAAAGAAAAATGCGAATTTCAAATCTTGCATCAAATGAAAAATTTATTCTTGGTTGCCTAAATCAGAGAACTAAATAAGAAGAAGTGAATTCGAGTAGGCGTTGACTCGCGCAGACGTCAAAAACTTTCGCTTCGTGAAAAAGTTGTTCTTACTGCGGAAGAAAAAAGTTTAAATCTAGAGTTTGTTTTGATTAGGTCGTATGAGCCACCTGACATGTTTCCAGAAAATCGAGGTTGAAGTTTTGCATAACGCTTTCAATTCTAGTATTTTAATAATCGCTCAGAATTATCTGGAAATTGAATATGCGATACAAAAACATGTGAGAAATATGTTAATGTATTCGAAACAAGCATTAGTTTAGTTGTTCGAGAAAACATGCAGATACGACATTTTGCATTACATGTTTGTCACTAACGACGTTTTGCATCTTTGTTAATTTTATACCTTAACTTTATTCCATTTGTTATCCACTCCGTTATTTCTTCTTCAGAACTAAATTTAACACTAGCGGAAGTAGAGAGCATCTGCAGCGATACTTCGAGTGCCCGCTCAGAGATGCTTGCGAAATCAGAGCTACGAGAGGTCCTCTAGGAAACAATCCTGAGCATTGATTGTACATTGCTGGTTACTTTACGAGCAAAGAGTAGAAAATTGATACAAATAAGTACAGTCAAACAGAGCATCATGCAACAGCATGGTTCGATGCAACATTTGTGTACCACAACATTTATATACCTTTTATTTTAATATAATGTAATAAAATTATAATTTTATGATAACAAAACGATGATGCCATAGTTTCTCACATCGTGAGATAGTTTTTTGAAGTTTTTGATTCTTATAGAAAATTTGAAAAATCTAAATTTTTACATTTTTGATGCCGTAAACAACTTTACACAATGTGACGGATTGACATAATGATATTACCTACAAACTTTATATTGTATTTTGTATCCTATATCAACACTGTTGGTGTATGAATATTTTTCAGACAAGCATTTAATTTTTAAAATAAATATTTTTAAAATGCCGTTACCAGTCTGGGCTAAAATGCATCGACATGCAAATCAATGATTCACAGTTTAAGTCGTGTTTCCATATGCTAGAATATGATGTAAATTTTGTTTGTAGTATTTTTTATCCCTGAATGTATACATCCCTTATGCTTTCTTCTAGGAAAAATCTTTGACAGAAAAAATATAAACTTTAATTCTAACAAAATCAAAAATAACTACAGATCGTGCTTTATGCGTAACGACATAACAAATATGTCAAAAACTATAACTATTCAAACTTTTTTTTTGATTTTTCATCAAAAACAAAGGTTTCTGCGACTTACCCCTTTTTCTTAGTAGGGTGAAAATCGCATGTTTTGTAAATTTAAAAATAACTGGTGGAACCAATTATTTTTCTGACTACGTTAATTTGATGTCCCATTAACCTTAAAACTTTAAATGTACAAACGGTAGGATTATCTGTGGACATTAGGTTTTAAGAAGCCATTGAAGTTGAAAAGTGTTGCATGATGCCCCTGATGACGGTATACAACGTATTTTATTGAGATGTTTTTTAAATTTTTCTTTCGATTCTGTTCTCGTTGAGAAGCTCTCTGTAACTTGATGGTTTCCGCGAAGGGTGCGTTCTTTACAACCAGGCAAAAATATTTTGATTTGATATAGTTTGGAAAACTTTGACTATGTCCATAATTAGGAAAACAGTGTTCCTAATTGTAGACATATGCTTTTTTTTTAGTTTTAACACGAAAAAACATGGTTCTAACATACTTACAGTGTCGGACAATAGAATAGGACCACAGCTCAATCCAAAACAGATAGTGACTAAACTTTGAGAAAAAAAAATCCATTTAAGTGCATCGAACCATTTACAAATTGTAAATTCCATTCTTCGAAGAAATTAAAATCATCCGTAGTTAAAACAATTGTCCTTTATTTAAAAATGTGTTTTAAGCATACTTACTGACTAAAATAATGCGACATAAAATAGGACCGCTTTAGAATTCATGGTAAAAAAAATTTAAAAAAAAAAGAAAATTCATACCGTGATCGATTTGCAGGGTTAGTACTCGGTGGTATAACCCTTATTACGCATCACTTCTCGCACCTGGTTCGGCATCGACTCCACCAGCTTTTGGCACGTTCTCACCGGGATAGCGTACCACACCGCCTGGATTCTCTCCCATTTTTCGGTGTACACCTTACGTTGAACTATTTCCCATAGGTTCTCTATGGGATTGAGATCAGGGGACTGTGCTGGCCACTCCATAACGTCTACCTTATTATCCTGGAACCACTTTTAAACCGTTTTAGCGGACTGTTTGAGGTCGTTGTTCTGCTGGAACTGCCACTTTAGGGGCATCTCCCACTCGGCGTGTGGCAGCATTACTTCCCGAAGTATCTGGGCGTAGAGATGCTGGTCCGTAATCCGGTCGATCCAGTACAAGGGACCCACCCCGTACCAAGAAAAGCACCCCCACACCATGATGCTACCTCCTCCATGTTTGAATGTTTTATTTGTATACTGGGGCATATACACACAGCCGAGTGAGCGATGGACCCAACTCTTTCCGTCCGAGCCGATGAGGTTCACTTTGGTCTCATCCGACCACAGCACATTTCTCCATAGTTTCTCCTTTTCCGGACCGACCCAATCGAAGTGGTCCTTCGCATACTTCAGCCGCGCCTTCAAGTGCTTCGGCGTCAGCATCGGCACCTCCCGGGGACTTTTTCCTCCTAGTCCCTTCTCCGCCAACCGTCGCTGAACCGTTCGGGAACTCACAGATAAGTTCAGCTCGTCTCTGATCTACTTGGACGCTTTGCGAGGCCCGCTTGATTGCCGAATCGTCCTTTGGCGTCGTTTTGTGGGGGCGGCCGGTCAGTTCCCGTTTGCCGGTGCTGTGAAGCGCGTTGAGAACGAAAGTTTTCGACCTTCCTAAGTAGTACCTTGTACAGCCTTGTACAGATTCCGGATGATCGCTCGCTGGACCTCCGTGCAGTGCTGTGCCCGACCCATCGCTTTTTCGCTGAAAACAGAGTAGGAGGAAGGAAATCTTAATTTTTTGTTTGTTTTTATGATTTACATGGTTAATTTTATGGGAAATACTTACCAGGACACGAAAATGGACAAACAACACCGAAAACAACACCTTTTCTTCAAATCTAGAGAGCTGAAAATGCCAGAACAGCCGAACCGATGAGCTTATTTTATGACGCGACTTTTTTCTCCCTCTGACAGCTTTCTGGTCGAGTAGAACAAACGGGTTGCTTTGATTGCAACAAACGTGCAGTATACAAAGTTGGCATACTACAATAAATGCAATCCGACGAAAAATTTCAAAAAAATCGGTTGACAAATTCAGCTTCAATCTTCCATTTCTAAACACTTTTTTTTATAATTGTGATAAGTGAAAAATAACGTCAAAAACAGTCAAAATCGAACGGTATGTTAACATTAGGTACACATGCCAAACTAGCACCGCTGGGCAGGACATGTTGTTGGAATGCCGGACGATTGTCCTGCAAAACAGGTGTTCGCTGCGAATCCGGTAGGAGAGCGCAACGAGCGAGGTAGTAAGACCAATTAGAGCGTGATCTGGCGAATGCCCGAGAAATTGGAGAACGGTTGTCATGGACCGGGTGAATTGGAGGAATATTGTTCACCAGGTTATGTCGTGGTAGTTGGACAACAGGTTGAGAAAGTGTACGAACTAAAATTCGAATCTTCAATTCAAACGTCAAATCCGTATTGTTGTACGGGTGCGAAACTTTTTGCACATATGCGGTGACGACGCGAAAACTGCAAGTTTTTGTTAATTGCTGCCTGCAGAGTATCATCCGCGCCTGGTGGCCTGGCAATTGGATCTCAAAGGAGGAACTTCATCGTCGGTGTCATCAAAAGGCGCTAGAAATCGAGATTCGGAAACGTAAGTGGAGATGGATTGGGTACACGCTGCGAAGAGATGAGAACGAGATTTGCAGAGAGGCGCTAGAATGGAATCCAGAAGGACATCGAAGAAGAGGCAGACCTAGAAACTCGAGGCGGCGAAGCCTAGCCGCCGAAGTACGAACTGTCGACGAGAGTGACCAAGTGAAGACGCTGGCTCCGGATCGTCAACAGTTGAGGTCTTTTACCATGGCCCTATGCATCGCAGGATCGGCGCTGGAACATTAAGTAAGTAAGTAAGCTTATATTACAGATTACCCAGATAAGCTTCGAAGTGCCTCCAGAATCATTCCGGAACAGTTAATATTAACTACTAGCTGATCGAATGAGCAGAGGAGGAACGTATACGGAGAAGGCAGCGTTAGAGGAACATTCAAGAAAAATAGAAGGAAGTTAACCGAGCCGGATTGCCGAAAAAAAAAATTATTCCCAAACAAGAGTCCAAAACAATAAGCAATCAAATGAGACAATCTTTTCATAAAAAGAAAAAAATAATTTATGTGTGTTTTTATATGATTTTAATTGCAATGGTGCCCAGCCAGAACAGCTAGCATTTACCTTTTAAATAGGTGAGTAAAAAAAAAGATAAAATCAGAGAATGGGAAACCGGTAGAAAGTACTTTTTCGGCCAGTGAGTCCGAAAAAGGTAAAATTCTCTAAATTCTAGGTGAAAAGAAAAAGGTTAAATTCACCTTTTTGCTTGGTGAATGAAAAAAAGGTAAAATTAACCTCGAAAGAGAGGTGGAAAAAAAACCCCAGTTTTTTGGTAAATTATACCTTTTTTTTTTAATTCTCCGTGTTACAAATCCCCTCTTAACGGTCATATGAATGAGGAAAAATGCTCCAAAAAGTACTTGACTATCTTTCATAGGTTCCACGAAGTAAATACTCTGATTTAGTTAAATATTTTTGAAGTTTTGAAGATTTTGTTTTTGTACTGAAGGTAAAATATCTCTAGAAAATATAAAAAAAGTCTTCTGGAGTGCCCTGGTTTTGAAAAAAATGTGGCTCACATAAAAATCATTTGAAACATTGTGAATATTACATTAATAATAAACATAGTTGTAAATGTCATCAAATTCCATTCACGTAGTCAAAAGTTGTACACAAGAGAAAGTAGTGTTTTTTTTCATTACAGGCCTTATTCTGCTTTAAATTATTGAATTGATAAAATTTGGTTGGTGGTAATTGTAATATTTCGGAAACAACATAGGTCATTTTTGAATTTTTCAAACCCTGGGGTCTTAAAAGCTTCGTTCTGGTTCAAAACTCGTTCATGATGTTTTGTAGAATTTTAAAATAACGTTTACATGAATAAATTTAAACTTCTGGGTTTGTATGGCAAAATTGAATATTTTGAACTGAAAAATCAACATCATTTTCTATTCTTCTGTGGAACCAAGCCTTATGATTTTTTTGCCAATTTGTAAATTTTCTAATATCAATTGACATCTCTGCTGGGTGCCTAGCAAAGTATAGCGTGACTACTTTTCATGCAATCCATCGCGAGGTACTAGCAGTGATGTCAATTGAATTTATTGTTTTTCAATGCCAAAAGACATACCCCTGTTGAACAGCTAATAACTTTTTTGCTTTATAAAATAAGATGTTCCGGTCTTCGACAAAGTTGTTAAGCGGAAAATTTCCTTTAGAGAATTTATAAATTGGCACAAAACACATTAGAATCCTCGGTTCCACAGAATAATAATAAGTGATGTTGATTTTTCAGTACAAAATATTCTCCTAAACAAACCTAAAAGTTCATGTAAACGTTACTCAAAAATTCTGCAAAAATCATGGATGAGTTTTGAACCAAAACGAAGCTTTTTAGACCCCAGGGTTTGAGAAATTCAAAAATGACCCCAAATCGACTCAGACAGTGTTTAACGATTTTCTTGCAAAGTTTTACTTTAACGTGATTTGTACGCTATGAGACAAAGCTATTATAATCCATTGGAAAAAGTAACAGAATCTAAATGTATATATTTTCTTTTGTTCATTCCATTATTTTCAGTTTAACTATAATTTTGATTCACCCCTCAATCACTATTCTAACACGCAACACTTAACTCTAACACTTCATAGGATGATTCGGAATGCCCACAATAGCCGTTGTCACACGCACAAGAGTCATAATCTAATCTTGTGCAGTGGTCAGCAGCTGCAATGGAATTCATGAGTAACGTTGGGTTCAAAAGATGGTTCTTGTTAGAACTGACTGGTGCCGTATCGATGGGTATGATCTAATCCGGTCAGCGATCCAGTTCCGTCTACGGGCCTTTCCATCTTGAATTTCTCCAGATGCACTTGGGGTTCCGGTGCGGACGGCTTCAGGGAAGTGTATGGTAAGGATGTGTACTGAACTCGATGCCCCAACCCTCCTCATTCTTCGTGTCGTTGGAGGACCTATATCATAATTGAATTATTGATACATTGGGACGAGAACTTCTGTGGGACGGAACGCGGCCGGTTTAGGTTCCCACCGGTCGGACTTCAGACCGTGGAATCGATCGATCTGGCTGTTGGCTGCTATTAAAAGTTTTGCCCCTTCGAGATGATTGTATGAAGTCTAAGTCTACTCTTTCCTTGGGTTGGTTAACCTCGTTTTTTTCCTCGGTTGATTTCTTCCTTCCTTGGGAATGATGGGTGGTTTTAAATATGCAAAATACAGACGTTTTTGCACTGCATGCAGTTTATTATCACTTTGGTCAGTCAGCACTTTTTAAATGAGAAAGAAAAAACACAAACTGAGGTAGGGAACTTCTTGGATGAATTTTTGATAAGTTCTGTTTAGTTTACAAGTTTTCAGTAGATATAGTTTACACACTTTAATTCACAAGAGAACTCAAAGCCACTTTCCGGTTTCTGTAGAAATTCGAAAAAAATTACGTCCTCTCCTATCGCTGGTTCCAGGTTGAATGACACTTCCTGCAAATCTTGCCACTCGAGAAAACCTCCGACCGAACGCATCCAAAAAAGCTCGTTCAAATTCACTCAAATTAATCAGAAAGTTCTACCACAAACAATAGCCCATAAAGGGAATCCTCCCGGAGGTTATCACTTCCGAACATCCAAAGGTCCACTGGGTATTCAGATCCGGCTGAGGGTTCTTTTTATAATTGCATACAAGGAAAACATAGAAATATTTCCACGTTAAAAGTCCGCGGGCTTCCTCCCCCGGGAAGTTTTCCCGTTTTTTTTTTCGACGGAACTTCGAATCGAACCGAATCAATCGTCCGAGAAGCGAGTGAGGAAGTAAGGAAGAAAGGAATCGAAAAGAGGATTCCTGTCACCTGAAACAGAACGATAAGGGGGACACGCATCCATCCACCTACACAAATAAGTACGGCCGAGTCACTTGGCTCGAAGTGTCCTTCCCGCGGGGGCAGGTTCGAATTTCCTACTTGGTAGAAGACTCGTGTTCAGGTTCCCGACGTTAGACCGGCTCTACACAATTCTCAATTTAGAATGCAACTTTCTTGTGCCATTTTTCGACTGCCAAAAAGATTTTTTCGATACTTCTATCGGCTAGAACCCCTTTGAACTTTTCGGTGAATCGAATATTTTTCAAATACTCTGTCTTGTATTTAAGAATAAAACAAAAGCGACTAGGTATTTCAATTTCCTTTTTTCTATTTTTTTCTTTTATCTAAACACCTCTTATTTAAAGTCGATTATTTTCAACCAGATGTGCAAGGCATAAGATCTTCTTCAAGTTTTCAAGAGGTAAATTCATTTCAGCGCGATCCATTGAAAGATCGGATGATTTTCGAAAGGCCAGATCACTTGTCATTTGAAGGGCGTTTATCCAAAAGAGAGTTAATTCCAGTGTAACCTAAAATTTGATGAAGGTCGAATACAAGATATCTTCAAAATAATTGTTAAAAAGAACAAAGATCTTTAACCTGGAAAAGAAGTAGGCGTTGGCCTAATTGTAGTGCACGTGTTTTCTTTTCGCTTCGTGAAAATTAACAACAAACTGATTATTTTAAGTTGAAATCTTAAGAGAAATGTAGTTCAGAAGTCCTGATTATCGGAAGTACCTAAACCAGTGGGGAAATGTGTTAATTTTATGCTAGGCACAATTGAAAGAAGGTTCTTGATTATTTTTTGGGTTTTGATGTTGTTCAACTAAAAACAAAGAAATGATTTCCAAAAGATATACACGTTCCTTTATTCGAGTTTTTTCAGCCGTTTTTTGGTTTTTTGTTAGAACTTCAAATATTGTTGTTTTTCAACCATGGCCAATCGTTATATTTCAATCATTTAGAACGTTCTCCTGGAAATTGAAAAAAATGGTTAAACTTCAGCAATCTAATGACTGAAAAAATTTACATTGTTTTTGTTTTGTTCGATAATTTTGCAGCGCGTCAGTCTCGGGGTAGGTTTTCGCAATTTTTCCTTCTGTATACTGGTTCTAATCAAGAAATATAGAAAAATATGAGTTGCCAGCTCCAACGGAACAAACGTGAGTATTGATGTGGTAAAAGTTGAAAATTAATAACGCTGTATATATTATGTTATTGGATGTTTAGGTCAAACGATCAAGCGCTCGCCATGGAAGAAAATATAATCTCCTATCCTCTTCCGCGGAATGGAAGCGGAAAAAGAAAGCAAAAGGGTACAGGTGCCTGAAAAGTAAGACCCGGATACACACATCTTCCCGCTTCCTGCAGTCTTCCTGCTCTCCTCCAGCCTTCTCAGAAACGATGGGGGTTAACCCCCCCTCCCCTCCCCTCCAAGAGGGTCAAAAAATTCCAAGCAAAATTTGATTTTGTTTGCAAAATCAAACAAAAGTTTTAATTGAGACCATAATATTATGTAGGTATTTTGCGCCTACATTTTTGAGTAAATTTTATCAAAATTAATGAGAACGATTTTTTAAAGCTAAAAATATGATTTAAATTGACAGATGTATTTCGATGAACAAAAGACAAGTGTTTTTCTTAATAATTTTCATTTAATAAATTTGATATTGGAGGATATTTAAAAAAAAATCCCGGATTTGCACGGCCCTTGGGAAAAGATATCTAGAAAGCTTTCTAGTTGGAGGTTTCAAACCAATAAAATTCGATGGCTGTGGATCATCAATTGAAAAAATCCTGACTCGAATCTCGGTTTTGCATTTCAAACTCTTATGTTCGAAACTCATCCATTCGGAATATGAAAAGAAAATATTTAAAATTACAAACCATTTTAAAGATATGAAATTTGATTTTTGATTCTAATGCAGATCTGGATCCTAAAGAAGAGTTTATGGTGATCCAGAAACTGATTTTAAATATTAGATTTCTGGTTGAGAAATCTGATCCAAATTTCGCTTTTTAGCTCATAATTAGTAACAACTATTATCTGTAACTTTGATTCAAATATCGTTTTCAAATTCGGAATTCAGATTTCGAACTAAGGTTCAAAAGGCAGTATTAAAATATCAATGTGAAATATTTTTCATGAATTTAAATAACAGGCGATTGCAGTTTCATGATTTTGATTCCGGGTTCAAAACTAAAATTTTATATTCAATCAGATTTAGTTTGAAACACAAACCAAAAGAAATCACAAACATCAAATAAAAATTTTATTTTAGAGAAAAATAATTTTTTTTAATACAACCGAAAACATATTTTACTGGTTTTTTGTTTAACATTATTTATATTGTAGATTTTTTTCAAACAAAGTTTCAAATCAAAATCTAAAATTTTTGTCAAGTTTACAAGAGTGGAAAATAAATTTGATTTGAACCGCAAACCTAGTCTCTTTCATTCCTAAATATTTGAAATTTTTTTAATACTTTGTTTAATTTTTTTTAAACTTCTTGTAAAAAATGGCTACTTCTAGGATTTGTTTTCGAAAGTTAGAAATTTAAAATAATACTTTACTTTTAATGTAAAATAACTCAATCCTGAACAATAATATAGAACCTTCAATTGTTTTTACTATTCATTATGTATGCACTTTCAATCAAAATTGTTATAGAAAAAATATTGTCATCAAAACCCCCCTACTCCCCCATGAGCCGGTTCTTCCTACGGCCCTGCTGAGGCATAATGATTGTTTTAAAAAGGATCCATTTCCAGTTGTCTCATGTTTTTAAGGTTTATTTAGCTGTATCTAAGGCCCTTATTCTGCGCCGCGCATGAGGTGACGATAGTCGAGTCACCCAAGTCACTCTATTCCAGTAGTCGGTTTAGGTGAGGAACGTCACTTCGGATGAACTTTTTGAGTTCTTACCCTATTCTGATAGTCACCGTGGGTGAGAATCGTCGCATTCGGGTGACGATTTTAGGTGACAATTGTCGGTACCTTTTCAGGTCGCGACGAGAGAGAAATTTAATGGAAAATTGATACAAAATGAAATAATTAGGCTCTAAACGTTTAATTACACTAAAGTATGATAGTTTTAGAATCAATCAAAACAAAAATCACTTCAATTTTTGATTTTTCAATCATTTGTGCAGCAAAAAAAATGTTTACTAGACGTTGAAAATAAATTCAAACATATAGAATTGAAGAGGTTATAATTTCATTTTATACAACTTCATTTACATGCATCGAAATTTGAAAAAAAAACACATTTTTTGCACTTCACTAAATCTTATACGATTCCCGTCGCGGGGGGTATTTCACTTTCACCCGGTAATGTTCTTTTCGAACAAAATAAGCTTTGAAGTCCTGTACTGAACCGTTGTTTATCCACGTCGAGGTGTCGTATCCCATGTGTTGATCCGTATGCAAAGGACCAGTTTATTGAGGCAGCAGCCGTCGATTTCCGCTTTTCTGGTGGATGTTTTTCTTCAAGCCGCTCCAGGAACCAAACATATATGACCAAATTCTGTCCGATTCGCTTTATTCGCAGCTCCAAAAGTGATTCCAGCTACTTGCTTAAACCTTGCAACCCGATAGTGACCGTTTGCGTACCGAAATTTGTACATTTTGATTTAAAATTTAATTTTAACATTTGGAATCGCGAACGAAATAAATAAAAACCGAACAAATTTGACACTTGAGTTCATTCGGTTGCTCACCAGAAATGAACATCTGTCACTTTACCCATATCGACTCCGGGAATAAGCCCGCTTAACAAAATAAATGCTTGGAATGCTTGAAAGAATGCTTGGATCTCAAGCATTCTTCAAGCATTCCTTCCATTGAATTCAAGCATTAAATGGCCCAACCGATTCTACTTGAAATGGTTTTCCCGGTTCAGAGTGACATCCCTCGTTGACATCTGTCAAGGTTTGATAGTATGTGTATGTTCGGTTCGTGTTTATGTGTGAGTGCGTTAAAAATTGAATGCATATGTATGCGTGCATGCTAGGGTAGGTATGGCTAGGGTGTTTCGAATTTTAAAAATATTAAAATTTAAAGAAAACAAATTTTATTATCAACTTATTTATACATGATTATAAATATCTATTTAAATCACTCACTGGGTACAATTTTCATCACTTAACGGCAGCGAGGATAGCACCCTCGACTACCAAACTTGTAAAAAAAAATCGAAGGAAATCCTCAGCCTGCAGCGTTTCGAGCGGCCTCGACTCTCATTGGTGATGGAAATCTGTAAATAAATAAAAAAAAAATCCTCATTAAAAACCTTTCTGCGAAAAACACTCCGGTGCTAAAATTCATACCGTAGATGATGATTCGATGACCTTAGTTCTAATGGAAGCCTCCAATGGTTTTTTCTTTTGTCGCTCTCGGATGCCGGTAGGACCAGATCTTGCAGGCAAATGCTTTCCATTATCTTCTGCTGGAATTAAGTTGTTAATTAATAATAAACCATACATAAATAACCAAATAATCAAAACTTACCATTTCACAAAGCTGCAGCTAACAAAGGTACACGCAGAAAAAAGATTTTTTATTTCAAAAGAAAGTGCCGCAAAAACAAAGGATTTTTTCCTTTGATTTTGGGATAAATAAAAATTCCATTGGTTCAAGGACATTTTCCTTTGTTTCAAAGAATTTTTCTTTTGAAAAATCTTTGAGTCAAAATCTTAATGCTTTGAAACAAAAAACAGTTTCATTTGATGCAAAGTTGTTTTCGTTTGCTACAATGTAATTTAGATTTAGATTTAAAAGGATTGGTTCATTGAACCATTTTCCTTTTAGTCCAATTGGAAGAAATATTTGCTGTTGTTCAGAAGTTCCTATTAGGAATTTTGAATAATAAAAAGAAACAATTTACATCTTAAATTCATTTTTATTACAAACTTAACACAAACACTGGTTCACTATAATGGAATTAACCGATCCTAAATTTTGACCTGAGGGCATTCTTCTTGGACCGCTCAATAGACTTCCGGAAGCAACTTCGGTCATCCAACTAGTGATTACCGCTGAAGATCGGGCCGAAGATAATCAGACCGCTGGATTTTGGGCGGAATCAGCCGTGGTCCTGTAACAATGCAAGAGTATATTAAAAATCTTAAATATTCACTTTTTGACTAATGGATTAACACGCACTTACCATGGTATGCATTCCTCATCCTGAATCCTCCTAAATAGCTATATCTGATTCACTAGTTTTGATTTTTAACACGACCGGCCAAACTTTATTCGAAATTCGGTACTTGCTCAATCCAAATTATCTTCTAAGTTTGAAGTTTTAACTCAAAGAAATTATTCCTTTCTGTTGAAAACATTTTTCTTTAGTTGAAAGAAAATTTACTTTGTTTCAAAAGACATATGCAATTGAAAAAATGTCTTTTGAATCAAAGAATTTGTTTAAAATCAAATTCCAAAATTATTCAGTTCAAAAAATTAATTCTTTCTTTCAAAAATTATTCATTTGAATCAGAACGAGAATTCATTGATTCAAAGAAAACAGGAGTTTGATTCAAAAAACTGAGTGTTTTGAATCAAAGTCAGTTTTGTTTTGTATCAAAATCCAAGTTTTCTCTGCGTGTAGAAACAAAATGGTCGTTGAAACGACCAATCAGTGTTGGCCAGACGGATTATTCAGATTTTTTTTCGTATAATATGCATATGATTGTAATTGTATGTGTACAATCGGTTCAATCAGCTGACTGCAATGATACACGTTTGGAGTTAAATGCCCAATTTATGGTATCTAACGCAGCCCTACGCGCGAAATTGCTCGCTCAAGGTTTTAAAAGGGCCTGGGGGAGGTGACAAATCTCACGATGACTCGAGGTGAGGTGACAATCTTCACGTCACGCGCGGCGCAGAATAAGGGCCTATATCTTTTGATAACTACTTGTTAAACAATTAAATTGTTAGATCAACATATTTTAAAACATTTTGCGCAAAAAGTAAGTTAAAATAATGATTGGGTTTGGTTTAATGTCGATGGTTGAGTTTTAGAGGGTTGATGGAATATGTCATCAAGTTACTCTGGAAGAGTTTTATAAAACATACAGAGTGCTCCATCAGGATGTATCCGAATCGTCAAATAACTACGCAAATTTTCAGCTGATTTCCAAAAAAAAAGCTTCTGTAAGTATATGTTATGCTGTTTGTTTCAAATCAGATTTAGAATAGAACGTCGATTAAATGACCATCTCCAATTGATAAGCAAAAAGCAGCTCTTTGGCGGGCATTCTGCATACCATTGGCCAGAATTGGCCAGCTTGAAGTTCATCAATGTTTTTAGTGTGCTGGCGTCAATATTACTTCTGAAATATGTTCACAGAAAAAAAATGTGGTACCGTTAAATTCTGAGAACAAGGAGAAGAGTTCGAATTTCCCAAGATAATGATTTTTACGGCAAACATGCATAGTTTTCACAACTGGACGATCGTTTTCGATGTAAAATACTAGAATTTCAGCACGTTCTTTTGTTAGTATTGACTCATAGCTAAGATTTTAGATTTAGAATGGCACTAAATGACGTTACGAAAATGCGTTTATATCTCGAAATCGACTGAAAAAAGGCGCATTTATTCGACTTTCAAATTTGATTGAGATGAACAAATTTGAAGCTCATCAAAATTGAAACATAATTCTTGACGTTTTGAACTTTTTTTAAACGATTTGTTTTCTTTTGCACGTACACAACAATCGTTTAAAAAAAGAATCCGGTGTACTATACGAACTATTTTCATGAAAATTTATTTAAGAAAATGCGTACTCCCGCAGAAAATAGGGGGCTCACTTCACCTCGGGTGCTCGTTATCGCCCTTATCTCCCCTAATCAATAATTTTTTAAATGTTTTAATCTCTTAAATTTTAGTTAAGAGATGTTCTTTGTCACTTTTCTTTCGAATAACATTATTCAGTTTAATTTATTTAGAATTTCGAAACCCAGATCGAAGTTCTTTTTTTCAATCTGTCTTTATTCGTACCAATTCTTCATTACATTAATATTACATTATTACATTAAATTAGGTGTTCAGTTCAATAATGAACTGTTCCGAGCCCTATAGTTTACTAATCACTAAAATTTATTTATTCGACTTAAATTTGCTGAGCACAATGTCAAAAATCCGGATTGAAGTTAAATATTTCAAATCCAAATAATTTTAGTCAGATTTTCTTATGCAGAATGCTTCAAATTGAAGTCAGTCTAATCGCCACGGGACGGTAAAAAAAAGTGAAGAAGCCCCCCAAAACTAGAAAAGTAACAAAAAAATACCAGGCACATGGTCATATTTCCTGCGTTTCCATCCGCATTGTCAACTCATTTGGGATAGAGTGCCCTTTCCTCTCTTCCTTCTAAATGTAGGAATGCACCACACGGTTTAAATATTACCTGCCTAAATGCAACGTCCGTGGTCGTTTCCATATGTAAATGAAGACTTATTGAATCGGCGCGGGCGGTGTGTCCGTTTCTCCAATTGATTCGGTTACTCCAAAGTGTCCGTGTTGTTTCCGAGTTGAAGGTATGTTAAGTTATTATGTCATTATTCGAACCCTTGACGCACGATATCTTTACACATTAGGAAAAAAAAACTAACTGAGAAAAGAATATTTTTTCTGGGTATCCAGATTAAACTGTTTAAACTTGATGTTGCCATTTCCACTTTATTTGTTGGATAAAATTAGCATCTATTTGTTTTAATTTATATTGATAAAACTTAATCGCCTGTAGATATGCCACAGAAAAACGTGTTTTATGTCCCTAGGGTGATGTTTCTTTGAAAGAAAATTCTTTTGAACAAACGAATGAAAATTTCATGATCTTATGAACACAATATGAAATTAAAAAATGAAACTTGACACTATTTCTATTGGGAAGCGGATTTTCAAAACAAATGTTTGAAACAAGAATAAATGCTCAAATTTCGATTTTTTCCTCCTCGAAAACGGTTTGAATTTTCCTTATCAATGGCAAAGGGATAAATATGGAATTATCATGAGGAGGTTCCTCTTCCAGTTCTAGTTATGGCTTCGAGAAAACCCTTAATTTAATATCGATGATAATGTTTGTTCTCCAGGCACTGTTTTCGGTCTTCGTTGACTACACTGTCTTTTTCATTAGGAAACTGTCTGTTGCCGAGGATCGTTCGAAGTTTTCTAGTAGCGGCTTCTCTAACAAAATCACAGTTTACAGCTATAAAAATCGATTCAATAAAAATGAATTTTGAATTGAGATTGTAACGGTTAAAATTTGAACATTTTCACTGGAAGTACCGGTGAAAATGATTTCATGTCACTTCTCGTATTAAATTAAAAAAAAAGTCTAGGTGATCATAAACAGAAAAGAGGGAGTAAATTGGTTCTAGATAATTCTGTTTGCATTTGATATTTTTATAGCGTCATAACGGTTACAGTCCATCAGCGAAGTTTAATTCTCTTCAGGGTTGCTAGCGAATTGGGAATGCCAGGAAAAAGTTTGGAATTCTGTTATGTTATGGATTTTTTTTCACAAACTTCAAAAATATTTCGAACTACATTTTTAATGTAACAGATTTTTTTTGTTAACTTCCTTAGTTTGATAATATTAAAAAATCTCATTACATTTTTCCGTAAAGTTTATCAAACGATTAAAAACGCTGCCTTGATAGCAAATTTGCTATCATTTTGCCCGAAAAAAGGTAGTACAATGCCAAAATTTGGGTCTCAATTTCTATTTGTGGATAGAACAATTAGACCGCGTGTAGGTTTCATTGAAATCTTGTTAAACCACCGTTCCAAAATGAGATTCGAGAGCATAATGATACCATTTTATGGTTTCGAGTTCTATCAAGATTGGTCATCATTATACTCTCAAATACATCATGGAAAGAAAGGCTTAACAAGATATCTGAGCTGAGCTGAGCTGAGCTGAACTTTCAAATTCTCCAAAATTTGGCATAACTCAGCTATCCGCATATGGAACATGAGATCAAAATTTTTGGCTTTGCACCTTTATTTGGGCAAAATGATAAAAAATTATGCTTAAAAAGCATAGTAGCAAAATCCGGAATAATTTAACCAAGGGAATGTGTCATGAAAATCCTCTATACACTATTAGAGTTGCATAAGAAACGCAATATTAATATATAAATATATAAAAAGCAATTTCTGTGAGTGTGTTTGTTCTCAATACGCTCGGACATAACTTTTTTCTTCAATGGATTGTTAGGAAAATTTATATGACTTATGCTCTGTTCAAGGCATAAATGCAATTATGTTTAATAGTATAACGTACTATTGGATTTTATTTTATTCAGGAAATATTTTTTCTAATCATTTTACTCCCACCACTTCGAAATGCAAAAGCAGTCAAAAAACGGAAGCTAAACATAATCATAGAAATTTCGAAGTTCGTTAGTAAAGTTATTATATTCGTTTCTAGCAAAAATAAAGTTGTATGATAAAAAATATGTTCAGCAGATAATTTTTTTTGTTACTTTAATTTATCGGGCTTATCGGTGGAATGTGATGTCCTTTTTAGTAGGGACATCTAAAGATCATGAAACTTTTTTTTTCAAAGATGGATAGAAGGTTAGATGAAATGAAAGATGGTGAAGATGAGCGGGTAGAATTTATTTAGAAGCATCATCATCACATATCAAATTTTTGTTCCTCACGGGCCAACCCGCTCATTTTCACCATCTTTCATTTCATCTAACCTTCTATCCAATCTATAAAAAAAAGTTTCATAATCTTTAGATTTCCCTCAGGACGAATAACCTTAAGGTTAAAGTCCCGTAACAAACAAGCAACAACAATTTAGATGTCCCTACTAAAAAAGACATCACTTTCCACCGATAAGCCCGATAAATTAAAGTAACAAACATAAATTACGGTGATTAAAGATTTTTTTTTTTTAAATTAATCTATCCAATTTGGCAAAAAGGCTTCTGTTCTGTTAGCATTCCATTACTGCCAAAAAATTTAAACCCTGTGAAATATTTTTTTATTTATTATTGAAGAAAATTACAAAAGTTTAATAATAAAGCCTTGGTGAACGAGTTTAGATTTTTTATCAACATCAGCCGGCATCAAAGTTGCCGACAAAAATTATAAGTTCTTGATAAAAACAATAGATATCTGAAATTCTGTGATTCGACCGAAAATTTCTTTGACGATTATCTGTGATGCTTTGTTTTCAAAAATTTGATAGAAAACTTATAACAAACGATGAATTGAGTTGTTTCACTCATAGTCGACATTCCACATTATCAAAGTCAAGCTTTAGAAATCTTTTAAAAATTATAAAAATCTGGACAAAAATTTTAGAATCAAGATGTAGTTTTGAAAACAGTTGCTTAAAAATAGGTGAAATTGAACATATTTTTGTGATTTCGACAACCTTGCTTAACATCTCATCGCAATGATCCAATACATATCTTCAATTTAAAAACGAGGTTTATACCGATTGTGAACGAAAAATCTCAGTTTTGAGGACAAGTTTTAAATCTGGAAAAAATCATAGAAAGTCAATTAGCGATTCGACGTCCAACGCTAAGAAGACGGTGATTTCTTTAAATATATATTTTTCGCACTTTTAGTTATCACTGTTGTAAGCTCCGGAAGATTTTTAAACGGAAGTGATGGCGAATAGTATCATCGCACAGAGGAGTATCTAGAACAAAAAGATGGCCAAAAGTGTTTTTGATGTTCATACTCAGTCATACGTTTGAATATCTTGGAATAAGGCTTATAAAATATAATGAGAGCTTAAAAAAGTAGTTTTTAGCTAATTCAATCACCTAGCAGTGGTTTTTTAAGCTTTCTGATAATAAAAAAAGTCGTTTTCAGAATCGATTCCACTAGATGCTCCAAATACTATCTTCTAATTGAATAATACAAACATCATTAAATTATTCCAATGAAAATCCTCTTATTTTCTTAACACTTGATTGTACTGATTTCTATTCAGATTGCATCAACAATTTTTTGTAGTTTTTCTATGGCTTCAAAAAGAATCGCTTTGTCAGGTGTCTAAAAACTTGTTTTGATTATTTTTTCAGCATGCGTTTATCCTGCTGCCCTAATTTCATTTGTGCTGCATAACCTAACCATTTCATGGAGCTCCTGTGTTTTTTTCGCTTAGTTTTTGGTCTATTAGGAGTAAAACGTGAAATTTCAATGAGCCTTTTCCCCAAAAATATAAAATTTGCTTCTATAGAGCGATCTCGATACTCTATACTGCCTGATTATTCTAAACAGCTCAGCCCTGGAAAATGAAAATTAACGTTCATTTTACAAACAAAAATTTTCAAATTAATTTGAATAATTTCTCTATTTTAAACCCGTAACTAAGGATCCAAGAGTTTTCTTCGTTAACATTTAAAAAAGAATAGCGTATAACTTTCAAAAATTCAAAAACAACACTGCGACTTTTATACATGTTCCACGAAATTAACATCAAGGAAAATGTAAAGTTAGGTAAATAAATTATTTGCAATAAACACGAACAAAAGATTTTTAACAATAATTTGAAAAGCTATTTTTTCTGATTAAATGAAACATGGCGCATTGAAAGGATTTTTATAAAAAGAAGACAAATTTTTCAAATTCAACATTGAAAATATCACGAGTGCGGAAGTATGCGGAAGTTTTTTCTTCTGTACATGGTTCATGAAGTTATGAATTTTCACATGATGTAAAATTTGTTGCTGGGACTTGCTGGGAACATAAACAAAACACTTATTTAACAAAAACAAGCTTTGAAATCTACAAAAAAATAAAGAGTTTTTGAAAGCTCCATACACAGTACCCGAATTACTTTTTTGCAACCACTTATCCTCAAATATAACATTTTAACATTCATTTAAATTCTCCTTTTCAAAATTTGTTGTTAAGTCACTTCTTAAACCAGAAATAACATGTTGAACTGTGTCGCGATTTTTATACGGTTTGTTGTAAAATTCCAGTTGATAAAAATATTGAAGTTCCGACAGCCGTAATTGATCGTAAAAAAATTAAATCTTGAAAAAATGACTCGTACATGGTGTGAAATGTATTCAAGAATCAAAAAAAAAAAAAATAAAAATCATACTAATAGTTCATTTTTAAATTTTGACTTTTGGCCAGGTTTTTGGGTGAAATACTCCTGTGTGCATCGATTTGAACAAGAAAGTTGTAAGAACGAATGTTCGCCAAGAAGTAAGTACGATTAATAAAATGAGAGGAATTAAAAATGACAAAGATTTTGTGATGTACCTTTTCAATAGCGGGTATTTAAAAAGTCGTATTGAATTTCTGTTTTTGAACACGTGAATTCGTTTTTTCTTTATCTTTCCTTTTTCTGATTTGTTCTCGACAAAAAATTGTAGTTATGAAAAATGACGTGAAGCTCAGTAAACGAAAATTACCGAGTTTGGTATTTTTTTTACCGAAATCCTGACATGTGTAAATCGTTAAACTGTTCGGTAATTTTTTCGGTAAAAAATAAACGAACATCGGTAAATGAAGAATCGATTTACCGATGTTCGTTTATTTTTTACCGTAAAAATTACGGAACAGTTTAACGATTTACACATGTTAGGATTTCGGTAAAAAAAACTACCGAACTCGGCAATTTTCGTTTACTGTATATACACACAAAACTTTCGAGGCTCCACTTAGCAAAAATGAGCCGTTACTTTCCGTTAGCAAAAAAAAAATTTTTACTGCTCAGTTAGCATTTTCCCAAATTGTCATGGCTTTTGCTCAATTTGAGTAAAAAAAACCCTTTGCTACTAAATTGAGCAATTATATTAGCATGGACTCGAACTAATAGTCTGTACTTAAACCGCAGTCGTTTTTTTTCTGCATGTCGTCCAGTCGGTCGCAATTTCGAAGCGAGAAAAAATCAAAGTTTTGTTTTCCTTTTACGCGAATTTTGTTGGAGGAAGATAAAATTCCATTGATTAACTTGTTCCAGAACTCGCACCAACCAACGATGTCAACATTGCTGATCTGTGCGTGCGGGTGGAATTGCTGTGGTTCTGTTTGGTGTTCCCGGTGCGTTCATCCCAGGCCGCTCCGAAATTCCATCTGGACGGGTGTTGACAAAAACTTCCTGTGAGTGCCGGCCAACTATTTAGTTGTGATGACCGCCCGCGGAAGAGCCCATAACACAGCTGGCGTGGCGCGAAATACGGAAGAGTTGAACCTATACATCGAATTCCTCCGCTGGATGGGGGCTGCTCGATTGATCAACCAGCGCTTTAGTTCCGGCAACGTTGCTGCTGTTCACGGAAGCGAATCAATTTATAGGGCAGAACATTCTACCTGAGTTTGCTCGGTAAGTGGGTAATTTAAACTAAACAAAATTTAAACCTATTTAACTTAAAACAAAATTTTATTTTAGCTGAGGACGAAGAAAGTTATTGGCCATTCCGATGGCACATCACAGGCTTCTGAAAACTCACAACGATTGTCTAAAGGTTGGCAGTCGGAAGTTGAATAACTCGAGACTGAAGGTGTGAGCATTGATGACGGAATCGCTGGCCCGTTCTCGTTGCCAGCAAAGTAGGGCCAAAAATTTGAATTTGACCAGAGCTGCTCTTTTGGTTATTATGTCGATTGGGACAAACCTATCAGAACAAAGACTTGTATAAAGATGGTTCTGGAACGAGCACTACCAAATGATGTATTTTTTTTTACACCTTTACCAATTTATGCAAAATTCTCTAATTATTTTCTTTTTTCAGAAAGGCATCCGGGAAGTTGTAACTGACCGCAACCAGTGGGAAAAAGTGTCTCCAATCAAAAAATCGTTGAATAAGAGGGGAGGACCGTGAAGTTTGTTAATCTCCTAAGATTCTTATATAAGACATCGATTAGCAGGTAAAATTTTGTTTAATTATTCATTTCTGAAATAGTATTCCGAAATCGGATTCTTTTGCATATTTACAAAATTTCATTCCTTATCCCCAAGTGACTTACTTTTGTTATTGTAGGGGAGATGGGGGCATAATGGCCACCTTAAGGAAAACGGTTATTTAACCATAGAAAATAGCTATAATATGGAGGTTACATTATTGTTTCGTGTTCAGACACTTGAAAAGCCTATTCCCTAACGGGCTGAAACGTGAAAAACTAGATGAAAACGTTAAAAAATGCATTTTAAAAATTTTTGCCAAAAGCTGAAAACCAGCCACTGTGGAGGCATAATGAGAACCCCCCCTGAGGCAGTATGAGCACCATTAATCAGAGCAAGATGTACGTTTTTGCCGGGGAATCTAGCAGCGAATTCAATTCGATGAAGTCAGGTGAGTCGTAGATTCATCAAACAAAGCAATAACAAAATAATCTAGATCTGTTTGTAGTATACAAACAATTCACGCACGCTCATACATTAAGTGCTTTGTTCGGAGGATGATGCTACTAGCCGTATAATGTAACAATAAAAAAATAGATCATGAATTCCCGAATAGCAAGGACCATGGTATTAATATAACCAAACAATGATTTTCAATTTAACAATAAACTTCATCGTAATATTAAAATATTTTTTGACTGTTTTTTATTTTGAAACTACCATTATTTTCAAAGTTACCGTGAAGCATATAGTTAGTTCAAAATATTCTTAGTTGTCGAAAATAAAAGAAGCACGGTTTTACAATAATGTTCTTGTGAATATTATTGTTTCTGTGTACTTCATGGTAAAATTAAAATCCAAACCAAAAACGAACAATGGTAAATTTATACTTTTTTTACACATTTTTGATTTTTCGTGTAGATATTTATTTTCACCGCGCGCCATCTTTACAAAACAAGAAATTACAAATTGGAATTTCTTAAAATATCCCGAAACTCGGAACTGACCTACTTTGGTGAGGTGGATCATCGCAACAACCAACATCCCTTGATCCTATCCGGGGATTTTGATATTGCCAACAGCGGAGAACTGGCACTGAACGGCCCTCCCGTGAGGGATCTTTCTGTCCCGACCATCCGGATAAACAGCGGCACCAATGATTGCAGGTTTCCTCCGGATTCCCATCAACCCATCCCCCGAGCGGGATTCCCATCAACAGGCCGATGAAGGGAAAAGGCATCTACAGGTGATTGTTTAAATTTTTAATTAACCATCAAAATGCGTAAACTGGTGACTAACTGAGGTTTTTTTTATCTTACAAAAAATAATACTGGTTAATTTGCCAACCGGACCCAGCCAGCATGCAAACGGATTCCGATTTAGCAAGACAGCCACGAACTTCGGCATCACGCGTCACTTACAGCGGGTTGGTGTTATGCTGGCTACCACATCAACAGGAAATCATTCATCCAACCAACTGGATGGTGTTTCTTCCGGCAACACCTTAAAGGTGACGCAGAAAAGGTTGGTAAGTCGATTTCCGTTGCCGAGTCTGAATTTCAATGACAAGTGGAATATTTTAATAAGATTTATGAATTTTAAAAACAAAATCATTATGTTATTCCTAATTTAACAAGTAAAAATGTTTTGAACTTGGAGATATCATGGTCCTGAATCTGAATTTAATAGAAATCTGACTGATATCTGAATCTGATATTTGTTATTCAAATTTGAATTAGGAATATTTATAAGGTACACCGGGGTAAGTGGGGACGGTGGCTTTTGAAACAATACTGTCAACTATTTTTTCAAACTTTTAATGCAAAATGTTAAATTTACTTGTAATCTATCCAATAACTGTAAAAGAGATACGGCTCCGACAATAGCGAAAATTTCCTGAGAAATCAATGAGAAAATCTACCGTCCCCACTTACCTCGTAAAGCAGGTTAAGTGAAGACACCAGCAGTCAATTATAATTCATGTGATAACTTTTTTCGCTGCTCGTCTATCAAGCTCATCTCTTCAGCATTTGTAAACAACATGTTCAGCATCACATTGAATGCGATTTTATCAAAATTGATCCACTGCTGATTTTTTAATGATTTTTCAATGTTGAACTATACGAAAAACCGTCCCCACTTACCCCGGTGTATCTTATAAATTTTTCACTCAAATCTAACTCTGAAATCATAAATCCAAATCTCATTTCTGAATCTGAATGTATCAAAAATTTCTCCTGTACTTGCAGCTCTCACATCTGTAACGGGGGAAACAGGATTACCGGATGGGGCCTCCAACGAGTACCAAGCGGATTCTTCCTCCACCAAGTGTATTCAAGAAAGAATACAAAGACGCTCATCGACAATCTTTTTTCGGGTAAGTGCCCAGAAAACATGGACGGATAGACCGACACATTGCTGGTCACTCGAACCAAAGGCCTGAATCTTCCAGCACAACCTGCCTGAAATAATTGGACTATGGATTGTTAACGTTCATCGTTGGAGGCTGGAGGTGACGTTGAATAGTCGGCAGTCGAAACCGCTGTCAAGGTATTTCATGGGATGAATTCAAGCAACAACCTTTTCTAAAAGTTGCGTTCAAAGAATTTTAATTTAAAATAAAAATATTTCATATCCCTTTTTAATTACCTATTTTGCTAGTTATTTATTTTTTATATACGGAATAGTATTTCTGATGGGTCCTACTTTTATATGAAAGTTTATAATTTATATTTTAACTGATTGTCATTGTTAGCTTAAGTTATAACTTTGTTCAAAGAATTTTAGTCACGATTAGGTGCTTTATTAACTTGATAAACTTTTAAATCCTTGAGAAAAAGGAATAGAAGTTTATCAAGTTGATAAAGCACCTAATCAAGAATAAAATTTTTTGGACAGAGTTATAACTCAAGCTAACAATAACAATCAATTAAAATATTAATTATTCATTGTAAACCATGAAATTTTACGGTTAAAACAATGATCATATACCATAGAAAAACCTTGATTTCCATCTTCGTTAAAACAATGAAAATAATCGCATTTTCATGGTTTTATTATGAAAAAAGTGGAAGGTGTTTCAACAATGAACTTCATATTTTTGAGCTTCCGAATGTATGGGAAATCGCCATTTTTTTCATGGTCACGCTGCATAACAATACCCCTTTTTCATGGTTATTTTCGTCAAAACGATGAAATGTATGGTTGAAAACTATGAATTCCAATGTGCATTCACGGTATCGAGGACGATAATAATCACTGTGTAAACCATGGAAACTATGGTTTGTGAATATGGAATTCATGGTTTTTTCACGGTGCATTTCTATTCGGGTTGTGAATGGAAAAAAATCACCTCGAACAGAAATCTAACTCTAGTCTTTTGATTACCTCTCCGACACCTTACCAATAGGCTAAATTGTCGGATGAAAACTAGTCAAGGTGTGGCGCTATAAATCAATTTTAATTCGCTGCTAGATTCTACGGCAGAAAATGCTCATTATGCCTCGATAATATGGTGCTCTATATGCCCCTAGTCAACAAATTTAAGTAAAAACGTGTTTTAAAATTGATAAAAGTGAAAAATCAAAAATTTTTTGATGGTAAAAATTGAGAAACAATGTGTACATCATGTTGCAGTGCGTACATTATAGATCAAGGTTATTTTAAGATCATAAGAGCTTATTTCGTGGTGCTCAAAAATTATAATATTTTCGTAACTTGAGAACCAAGCTAGTTTTTTTTAAATATCTCTGTAAAGATGATAAGGAGATTCCTTTTTTTGTGAAAAATTAATACTATAGGAAGTACGAAACAAATCCTCATGAAAATTTATTTAAGAAAATACGCACTTTCGTAGAAAAGCGTAGTTCTCATTATGCCTCGGGTGCTCGTTATGCCCTCATCTCCCCTATTTATAAACTGTTTAACTTAATCTGTGTGTTAAAAAAGCATTCGAAATTTTAAAAAGAATTCTAATTTCTTCATGTTCTGAAAGAAGGCATTAAATTGAATAAAGGCATTTTTATTCTAACTCTTACTCTGAACTCTGAAAACTGAATCTAAAATTGCTACCTGATAAATTAAATAGATGCCTCATTCTCAATCTCCAAACTTAATTTGAAATCAGAAAATGTAATTTCAATCTGCTTTCGATTTGAATTTTAAGTATCTATGTTAAAATTCCAGCTGATCAGAAATAAAAAAAAAACATAAAAAAAAATTCATGCATATAAATGAATAAAATGATTTATTTTTTTCAGATTTATCACCGCAACCATTGCAAACCATTAAAGCGGGTCAGTTATCGAGTAAGCTGGTTAACCACTTGTTTATTATTCGGTCGGTGGATGAACCTGGTTGACACGATGAAGAATTGTGCGGAGTAAAATGGTGGAGAATAAAAAGATAACAAAATATTAGAATTTTTTATTTAAACATTAATATCACAAACCAAAAGAAACAAGGGCTTGAAAAATAACTAAAATTCTAGTAATTTTTGGGATAAAAAAATTATTGCTAAAATTTCAGCAAACAATAATTTTTATTGCTGAAAAATAAGTAAAAATTTAGTCCGGACACTTTGGACTATTTTGCTAAAATTCCAGTAATTTTTTTTTGCTAAATTGATTGCTAAAAACTTAGCTGGTCAAATTTGAGCAAAATTTTGCTAATTTTCGGCCTCAGAAATTTTGTGTGTAACCTAATCACTGTTTTTTGCGATATTGACGTTATTATACATTGGATAAAGATGAAAATTGGCACAGGAAAGTTTTCAGGGACGGATAATCGATTTCAGGTTTCAAGTTTGGTGTAAGGGGTTGAAAAAATGGAGCGTCCATATTACCTGTTCACTGTTTTAACAATATTGACGTTATTATTCATTGGATTAAGATGAAAATTTGCACACGGAAGTTTTCAGGGGCAGATAATCTATTTTATGTATCATTTTTGGTGTGAGGGGTCGGCAAAAGGGGTCGTTCATAATACGTGTTCACTGCTTTTGTGAAATTGATTTTATTGTTCAATGGATTTTAATGAAAATTCACGCATGTGGGTTTTAAAAGTCGGGCCAATATCCAAGAAGCCAATATCAGGTATAAAATTTTGTATAACGAGTCGGCCAAAGGGGCGCCCATATAACCTACTCACTGTTATTTACTAGATTTAGATGATAATTGCCACCCGGGACGGGCAAACGATTTCAGGTCGACCCTATCAAATGGCAAAGTTTAAAGGAAAAAAAAGAGGACAACAGAACGAGGGCCTAGAGAATTGAATGAAGGCAAAATTTAATATTTTTCTGTAGTTCAAATTTTATAAGTAATGTTAAAGCATTTAGCCCCTTAATTTATGCACCATCATTGTCCATTTTTCGATTTTAATTGTTGTTCGGTCTCAACACATGAACTGCCTTAGTTTATCAATTACTAGCATTTGTAAATGTATTATGAAGGTGTTTTCCTTCATGATCAAGAAAACTCGTTAAACTCGATAAAATAGAGACTGTTCAATGTTACCCCAAATCATCAATTTCTAAACAAAGACGATATCGATTTTTAAATCAAATTTAAAGTAGTCTAATACATTTCTTTTCCAACTTTTAATAGAATTACTCTTACTGAAAAGGTTTTTTTTATTCAGTGTGAGGAATATTATACTTTGTTTGAAAACGTAATTTTATTTTATCACATTTTTATAATTTCCTGCCTAACGAAGTTTGTACGGGATCAGTTAGTCTAATGTATAAAAATGGTGAAAGAAAGAACTTTTTTTCTTAAAGTGAAAACACATGGTAACTTTTGTGTATAACACTTGCGTTTGATATTCCACTTAAAAAAATATTTTAATTGTAAAAATGTATTTTAATTGTAAAAATTGTAAAAATTGCTTAGCCCAAAAAATCATTATTCTTATAACAACATATTTTTCATATCTTAAATCTCTGTTTTTAATATGTTATTCTTCATTCCATCAAAGATTTAAGGAGTAAAAATCTAAGTTCCGAATTTAAATCCAAAGTCACTTTATTTTGGTCCATACATCGCACACAGGAGTATTTCACCCAAAAACCTGGCCAAAAGTCAAAATTTAAAAATGAACTATTAGTATGATTTTTATTTTTTTTTTTTGATTCTTGAATACATTTCACACCATGTACGAGTCATTTTTTCAAGATTTAATTTTTTTACGATCAATTACGGCTGTCGGAACTTCAATATTTTTATCAACTGGAATTTTACAACAAACCGTATAAAAATCGCGACACAGTTCAACATGTTATTTCTGGTTTAAGAAGTGACTTAACAACAAATTTTGAAAAGGAGAATTTAAATGAATGTTAAAATGTTATATTTGAGGATAAGTGGTTGCAAAAAAGTAATTCGGGTACTGTGTATGGAGCTTTCAAAAACTCTTTATTTTTTTGTAGATTTCAAAGCTTGTTTTTGTTAAATAAGTGTTTTGTTTATGTTCCCAGCAAGTCCCAGCAACAAATTTTACATCATGTGAAAATTCATAACTTCATGAACCATGTACAGAAGAAAAAACTTCCGCATACTTCCGCACTCGTGATATTTTCAATGTTGAATTTGAAAAATTTGTCTTCTTTTTATAAAAATCCTTTCAATGCGCCATGTTTCATTTAATCAGAAAAAATAGCTTTTCAAATTATTGTTAAAAATCTTTTGTTCGTGTTTATTGCAAATAATTTATTTACCTAACTTTACATTTTCCTTGATGTTAATTTCGTGGAACATGTATAAAAGTCGCAGTGTTGTTTTTGAATTTTTGAAAGTTATACGCTATTCTTTTTTAAATGTTAACGAAGAAAACTCTTGGATCCTTAGTTACGGGTTTAAAATAGAGAAATTATTCAAATTAATTTGAAAATTTTTGTTTGTAAAATGAACGTTAATTTTCATTTTCCAGGGCTGAGCTGTTTAGAATAATCAGGCAGTATAGAGTATCGAGATCGCTCTATAGAAGCAAATTTTATATTTTTAGGGATAAGGCTCATTGAAATTTCACGTTTTACTCCTAATAGACCAAAAACTAAGCGAAAAAAACACAGGAGCTCCATGAAATGGTTAGGTTATGCAGCACAAATGAAATTAGGGCAGCAGGATAAACGCATGCTGAAAAAATAATCAAAACAAGTTTTTAGACACCTGACAAAGCGATTCTTTTTGAAGCCATAGAAAAACTACAAAAAATTGTTGATGCAATCTGAATAGAAATCAGTACAATCAAGTGTTAAGAAAATAAGAGGATTTTCATTGGAATAATTTAATGATGTTTGTATTATTCAATTAGAAGATAGTATTTGGAGCATCTAGTGGAATCGATTCTGAAAACGACTTTTTTTATTATCAGAAAGCTTAAAAAACCACTGCTAGGTGATTGAATTAGCTAAAAACTACTTTTTTAAGCTCTCATTATATTTTATAAGCCTTATTCCAAGATATTCAAACGTATGACTGAGTATGAACATCAAAAACACTTTTGGCCATCTTTTTGTTCTAGATACTCCTCTGTGCATCGATCTGAATCCCCAAAGCTTAAATTTATCAAACGATTTCATGGCGAAAATTTAGCACCTTCGTGTAGGCAATGGATCTAAATTTATGTTTATTATTTTAAAACAGTTATGTCGAAATCGACTGACACACCCGAATATTCATTTAATCTTCGTGGGCTTATTTCTTCAAAGCCATGTCGAACTTACGCTCTAGAAATTCGACTATAAACTGAAATAAACTGAATGATACTCTATTCTCATTTCCTACAAATTATTCTTTGTTTTAATGAAAATTATGAAAACAAAACATAGACATTGAACGCTTATTCATGTTGTAACAAATAAAATTAAATTGGATTGCGTTGTACATTTATTCATCGAAATTTTAGTTAAAATTAGTTTTGCTTATTTCAATTTCAACGTTTATTGCATACACAAAGGCGCATTTTTCTTCAATTTATCAAGAAATTTATCCAACAATCTGTTCCAATAACTTTTTGCGCCACTAACTAGGATTATTTGAGAATTTTCTAGTAGTAAAATTGTGGAGAAATTTTCATGCAATTCATGTCATACTATAAATAGCTAAATTTAAAATCCGATTTCATGAATGGATTATTCAACAACTTCCGTAAATATTTGAGGAGAAAAATAAATACAGCTTCAGCTTAGGAAAAGGTTCACACAAGCGACTTGATTGATCTGTATCAATCAGCAGTAGTCAAACATTTTCGGACGAAGGACGAAGACCTACAATTAATCGATAGAAGGAAAAAAACTTCATAATGTTAATTAGGGAAAGAGAAAGAAAGAAACAAAAAAAAATCACCTAGACACAATTCTTCGTCCCGCCAAAGGAATGTCAAAAGAAACGCCACAGAAAAAAAAAAATGATAGAAACCAGAGAAGAAAAATCGGAAGCAAATGGTATCAAATTCCCTGACGATGTAACATTTGGAGGCCTGTCTGGCCCTGATGGTTATATCGAATAAGGTTTTAAGCGACAATATTAGATCAAGCCAAGGATCCCGGAGGGATTATAAACATGCAATGCACCCTCGGGGTGTTGGTATCCCCCTGATTTGATTTTAATTTCGATATTTAAACTTTGTACCTAAGCATTGGACAAAAAAGGAATATCAACATAAAGGAGAATTGATTAAAACATGAATTTATTAACAATACCCAGAAGAATTAAAACGTTTATTCATTGGGTATTTAGGACGTTTCAAGATTCTTAGTTCACACATGCAATCCCTATATTGCCTACACAAAGGCGTTTTTAACTGTCCGTTGTTTAGGGAAAATGATAGAGCTTGTCTGGAAAAGAATCAATTCTACGTTTTGTTTTTAATACCAAAACTTTTTGAAGGAAAACAAAATATGAAATTTCCAAACATATTACAAATCACATTAAAAAATATGCTGGGGCACTTTGAAATCTCCTGCAATCAAAACGGCAAACGGTCACCGTTTTCCCTGACGTCATCGAATTCGAACTTTACCTGGTTGCAGCCGTTGTTGCCATTCGGGTTTTCCAAAGTGAGAATTTATCACATCACACAAAACAAACACTCAATCACCGCTTTAGTTATAGTAACACCGTTCACTTTAACTCTCCTAACCTTTCGTCACTGCTGCGTGCGTGCTTGAATCATGATGTTACTGCATCCTTCCCAGTAGTTAGGTCCACTTTTATTTTCGCTCACCCATCGGAAATAAATCGCGTGGTATTCCTTGTTGCAAGTTGGTGCGTCACTAGAATCCTTCCGGTCGGTGGCTCCTGCTGAAGGTAGGCCAAACTTCGAGAAATCCTTTCCCTCATCTCGATTGAACGAAACAATGATGTGATGAGCTTTGGCGTGGGGATGCAATTTATGATGATTTCGGGATACCTTTTTCCCCCAACAGGCTTCTCACTTCACTTCCTCGTCTTCGATCATCCAGTCACAGTTTTGTGACGTCATTCGAAATTGGGTCAACCGGTTGCGTCGCCGTCGTCGATGGAACACTTTTTCCGGTGTGATGTTCCAGTTATCAGTTTCTAGGGACCAGGGAATCTCTGACGGATCTGTTGCGAGGGTCGACGGTTTTGGAAATTGTCTAATTTGTTGCCCTTTTTTCGGTTTAATTTCAAACAGCAACTAAATTTCGTAACACTTGTAACTGTGCTGCTGCAGTTCAACGAAAAATTGCATACAACATCGAAATGCTGGGAATTGATTCGAATGGACGCGCGCGCCTTCCGTTCAACTATGACGTCACAGAATTTGGAGTGTGTGTCTTTGTCTTGTTGTTGGAGTTGTGTATCCATTTTCTCTCCACATCTCCCCAATTTTTTATCGAAGCCGGGAGTCCAAACTTCTGGTCGAGAGGTTCAAAATAAAAATAGCAAAGTATTCATCCTCTGATGTGGTTTTAATTTTTTGAAGCTTATTTGTGTCCGTGGCTGTTCCACTCTAAGTTGTTTGAACAACCGCGATTTTCCGCTATGCAATTTCATGATTCTATGATTGGGAAAATTGTTGACGTCATCAGTATACCGCAAAACGGTCTCTTTATGTATCATCATCCCAATTTAAAATTTATCGCGTTTTTTTTTTTCATTCAGGTCTTTTTATGAGAAAAAATATGTTGGAAAGACAACTATCGAAAATCTATTCGAGATACCGTTCTTATATATTAAGTTTGACACTCACTCTGATCAACTCATACTGATTTTTACTGACTTTCGGTTGACAGGTGACTGTTTTTCACGGGCTCTGACATATTCTGTTTGACTTTTAATCAATCCTGATGGATTTTTACTCATTCTATGACTTTGATACACTAGGATCAGTTCTAAATGGGCTCTGACAAACTCTAATTGAATTTCTAATGTCCCTCGACGAAATCTGATTGAGTTGCACTCACTCTCTATTGATTTTCGACTAACTTTGACCGTCTTATTTACCAGAGCTAGCATCATATTAAAACGAACAAAGCAGCAGACATTCTAATCTGCGCATCTTGAGTCCGTCTTATTTACCGCTACTGGAATCATTTCAAACAAACAAAGCAGCAGCCTTTCCAATTTGCGCTTCTTCAGTTCGTCTTATTTACCGGAACTGGCATCATTTCAAGCAAACAAAGCAGCAGTTTTTCAAATCTTCATGTCTTCAGTCCGTCTTATATACCGGAACTTGCATCATTTCAGAACAAACAAAGCAGCGGCCCTTCAAATCTGCGCTTCTTTAGTCCGTCTTACTTACCGGAACTGGCATCATTTCAAAACAAAACAAAAAAAGTAGCAAACTTCCTTATCTGCGCTTTTTCAGTCCGTCATATTTACTGGAAGTGGCATCATTTCGAAACAAACGCAGTAGCAGCCTCCTAAATCTGCGCTTTTTCAGTCCGTCTTATTCATCGAAACTGGCATCATTTCAAAACAAACAAAGCATCAGCCTTTCAAATTTACGCTTCCTTAGTCCTATTATTTACCGGATCTGGCAACATTACAAAACAAACAAAGTAGCAGCCCTTGTATTCTGCACTTCTTCAGTCCGTCTTACTCACCAGAGCTGACATCATTTCAAAACAAACAGAACAGTAGCCTTTTAAATCTGTGCTTCTTTAGTCCGTCTTATTTACCGCAACTGAAATCATTTTGAAACAAAGGAAGCAGCAGCCTTTCAAATCAGCGCTTCTTAAGTCCATCTTATTTGCCGGATCTGGCATTTCCAAACAAACAAAGCAGTAGATATCTGCGCTTCTTAAGTCCGTCTTATTTACCGGAAGTGGCATCATTTCGAAACAACGTAGCAGCCTTTCCAATCTGCGCTTCTTCAGTCCGTCTTATTTACCGGAGCTGGCATTATTTCAATACAAACAAAGCAACAGCCTTTCTAATCTGCGCTCATCGAACCAACTACGCCATTGTCGTAAACTCACGAATAATCTGAATCATTATTCAGAATGTCGTTTTAATACGCGTCTCTCACAAGATTAGACCAACGACCAGAGATGCCAATGTGCCTGATTTTTCAGGATTTGCCCGATTTTTCAGGATTTGCCTGATTATTCGAGGCTCAGCCTTACAACGGATTTTCCTTATCCCTGAAGAAAGCCTGATTTTTACGAATGTGATGAAATGTGGGTTGTAAGGAAATGCATAAGATACCATTACTTGAATGAAAACGTGGATTGACGATTAAAAAAAGGTCATCACTTTGAGCGAGATTTTCGTTATATCGTTGACGTATCCTGATTTTTATTTCACCTGTCCCTGATTTTTGAAAACAAAATGTTGGCAACCCTGCCAACAACTGATTTATGTTTTCGTATTTCGTTTACGCTTTGAAGCTTCTATTTCAGTGATGTCACATATTTGTTTTATTTATTTTTATAGCTTTTGTTTTTATTCTTTACATTCTTCATTTCATCCCCACACTATGATTTCGGTAAAATTCAATTATCTACATTAATTAATATAGGGGTTTTGTTAGAAGTAGCTTGGTTAGAAGCTTTCAGCCGGAATGATATCAAAATGTTGAAATATTTCGTTTATGGTCATGATAAACATTTTATATTTAATTCAAAGCATTCAGTTTACCAATTTTTTCTATTCAGAAGTGTATTTAAGTGGAACTCAAAAAAAAAATTGAAAAACTGAATTGAACTTCCATGAGTGGTATTCTTCTAAGACTAAAAATAACGTATTTAAAGCTGAAATGAAATAAAAATGAAAAAATGCACCTTGCAATTTCAATATAATTAGGCCGCAGCAATTTTGAAATATTTCCTTTGTCACTTGGAGTTGAGACATCACGAAGGTTAAAATAAAAAAAAATGAGAAATCGAGTTATTTTAAATAAAAAAAAATGAAAAAATCTTTAATACAAAAAATTATAGAATCTTATCTTCTACAGTTTTAATTGCGTTCTTTTAAATGTTTGAAATGTTTGAATTTATCCATTTTTTTTATTTAAACTATCAACTTTATTTATTTTTTCCTTCGAGATTTTCGATAAAAATCGAAGGGGAGAAGGGGTCGACGAAAGATAAATTTGAATTTGATATTGTTTTCGGCCTTATAGAAAATCAAAATGCTATACCCAAAACTAAATTGATGCAAAAGTGTTGAAATATCCTAAATTAACCAAAAAACAAGTCTTAGCAAATTATTAAAATTACCAGATTAATTTCAAATTAAAATTCTTATTTCAGATAACATTTTCGACTTTTCTAATATGATTTGATTTGGGAGTGCAGAAGCCGATTCGAAGTTCAGAGTAAAATTTTGAACAATTATGAAAATCATGCTTTGAAGCTTAGATTTTGAATTCTAAATCGAGTAGGTATTCGAGTTGGTAAATTTTTCCCAATAGTCTTCTAGGTAAGAGCTAAGTGAACCAAGCTTAAGATTTTTGAGAAACAGAAGTAAGAAAAAAATAAAATCCATCATTTTTAACCTCTTGTTTTTTATTATTCATATTTGGGATGGCGTTGGCGGCTCATATTCAGAAACAAAGTTCTCCAAACAGCTTGCAGCCAAAATTAACATGAAAAACTCAAATTAATCATTAGAATTTAGAACTTAAACTAATTTGGCAAGCATTTAAAATTAAATTCTGATTCTATCGAGGATCCGTCTATAAACCTGAAAAATTAAATAAGACCCAGAATTTTGTTAAAAGGATTTAGAGACGCATAAAAACATGATGAAATTCGGTGTGAATTTGAATATTTACCTTTATCATCTGAAACGAACTTTTTCATCTTCTTGAGAATCTGCTTGAATTCATAAATAGATTGATTCTTGAAAATCCAAAAAAATCGGAATTCGGTAATTTATCACTATTTATACCAAAGGGGGTCAAATGACATTTTTTGAACTTCAAACGACTATAACTCCTATTATATTTATTTTTTCGCCAATTTTTCTTCTTACTTCATGACTGCACGTATTTTTGCATTAAAATATTATTTTTTAAGTTTATAGATTTCGAAATACGTATGTGGTACATATACCTATTTATACCGCCGGGGGTCAAATGACCCCTAACACCTTTTCCGCAAAAACTCTCTTGTTTCTCAACCGTTTTTTCAAAATTTTCATAGTTTTGGAAAGCTTGTAACGTTAAAATTCTCGTATTTTGCGAAATTGGGAGAATTTGACAAAAAGAATACTTCTATAACTTTTTTTCTCACAATTTCAAATTACTACCTGTCTTCGGGAAAGTTGATCAATGAATTAAGATCTGTATTTTCGAAATCTTTGTAATGATCAATCGTTTTGCTAAAAAGATATTGTACAAACTTATTTAATGAATTTTGGTTTTATTTTTCAATTTTATCTTGAAAATAAGAGCTGACAGAAAAGAAAACTTATTGTACCTATCTTTGAAATCACCTTTTTTAGACATCGGGAATTGGAATTTTCTTGCCTTCTGTTATCTGATGGGGATTTTTTTTTATTATCTGACAATTTGCGCCGGGGGTCTTCAGATTTTTCCCAAAATTGAAAATTTGGTTAATTTTTGCGACTTAAAAACACATGTATTTATCCAGATTTCTAACATTTTTATTTTTTGAGTTAGCTTCGGTTAGATTTTTTTGTCAATAAAAAATAACCATTTTTCAAAGCTACATAACTCTGTTATTTTTCAACGGAAATTATAAAATAGCACATCAAAATGCATTGAAATTTTATCAGCTTTCCAAATAAAAAAGCTGGAAAAAAATAAATAAAGGCCTTCAACATGAAAAGTTGTAAATAAACTTTAAATGGCGTCTAAAAGTACCGGCTGCACCACCGAATATTTTGCAAAAAATACCATTGAATAGCTCAATTTATGATGCAACTTTCATCTGAAGACACCAAAGTGGGCCATCAACTCCTTGAAGAGTTATGAAAGAAATAATGGCAACAAATCTTTTATTTTGCATCGAAAACAAACAATGGTCGAACAATTGCACTAACATATGGAGTGAGCGCGTACTTCTAACAACATGGAAACAAAAGAACTTTTCAAAGCAGGTAAAAAACACTATTTTTTGTGCTTTGTAGACTGCCTCTACTCGCATAACAGTCCCATATGAATTTTCGTCATTTTAGGTCAACATAGGGATTCAAAATAAAACACTAAAAAAAGAGGTTTTGTTCTACAAATTTTGAAAAAAATATCAATTTGTGACTGTCCTATATGAAATATACCCGAATAACAGTTCTATATGTGAAATACCAAGGATTTGGTTACTTTTCAATGCTTCTTTCGGCGAAATAGTCTTTGATTTATTGCTTTGAATCATTTAAAACAAATTTAACTCACTTGATGTCAAATGATGCACACGAGTTTTCGAAGGCAGGTCTGACTTCCTTAGGAACGACTTCCTGAGCGAAAAACTATCGGATGCAATCAAAAATCGTAAAAAGATTCAACTTACAATGTGGAATTTACGATGTTTTGTATGTTTCTTTTTCTGAAAAATGCATTTAGAAGTTCAAAAATGATCAAATTTGAGTCTTAGAAAGTAGCATGGTGAGAAAAAAATATTCTGTATGGGACTGTCATGCGAGTAGATTTGAAAAAGGTTTCAAATATGGTCGATTAACAGAATAATGAATAAAAATGGTGCTCTCGACCTTACCAATAACTTAATTTCGAAAATTTCAGGTCTTACGATTTATTATGACAACCTAGAAACGATTTTTGTTTATGCCGAAAGTGGTGATCACAATTTAAAAATGTATTCCAAAACAGGAGAAGCTGATTTTCTCGCTTGCTTGTTTTTGCATATGGGACTGTTATGAAAGTAAGGGCGGTAGAGTGTTGCAGCTAAACTGACTTCATATTATATCCAAAAATCTAAAAACGTATTCGTTTATACCCAGTTTTGCACCAGGTCACAACAAGTTTTGCAAATTTTGCTGTCATTTTTAGAAGTTTATGCGCTCAGTTTTGCATCCGTAATTCCCCAGATTTGTTTTAAAATGGACGGTGGAACACTGAAGATTCGTTTGATCGAGGTAGCAAAACACTGACGACAAATTATGTTCGTTCTAGTATGGTAAACCTCAAAACTGGGCGAATGGAGAAAACGAATACGGTAAAAGTATCATATTTTCAATGTAATATTACCTACAATGGGAATGATGCTGTTTACAGCCTGGCATACAGGCTGGCCATACTGAGCTCTTCGATTATTTCTACATTTGTGCCACACTCTTTGTTAATGATCAATGGGAAAGGATTTTGGTGTCCAGTGCTTAGCTCCCGATATAAATACACATCTATATTTCATTTTTTTAATCACATTTTTGTGATCCCAAACACAGGGACTGAACCTTCTACTATTGGCATTGATTATGCTTCACAATGATCTTTGATCGAAAAGTTAATAAGTTATATAGCATATGACCAAGTTGTAAAATCAAAATTTCCATTATTTGTTATATCACATTAACAATACGATACTAAGAATTTTGGTTAAAATTTTAAGTCAGTTATGCTGCAGATACTCTACAAAGCACAAAAAAATAGTGTTTTTTACCTGCTTTGAAAAGTTCTTTTGTTTCCATGTTGTTAGAAGTACGCGCTCACTCCATATGTTAGTGCAATTGTTCGATCATTGTTTGTTTTCTATGCAAAATAAAAGATTTGTTGCCATTATTTCTTGCATAACTCTTCAAGGAGTTGATGGCCCACTTTGGTGTCTTCAGATGAAAGTTGCATCATAAATTGAGCTATTCAATGGTATTTTTTGCAAAATATTCGGTGGTGCAGCCGGTACTTTTAGACGCCATTTAAAGTTTATTTACAACTTTTCATGTTGAAGGCCTTTATTTATTTTTTTCCAGCTTTTTTATTTGGAAAGCTGATAAAATTTCAATGCATTTTGATGTGCTATTTTATAATTTCCGTTGAAAAATAACAGAGTTATGTAGCTTTGAAAAATGGTTATTTTTTATTGACAAAAAAATCTAACCGAAGCTAACTCAAAAAATAAAAATGTTAGAAATCTGAAAAAATACATGTGTTTTTAAGTCGCAAAAATGAACCAAATTTTCAATTTTGGGGAAAATCTGAAGACCCCCGGCGCAAACCCGTCAGATAATAAAAAAAAATCCCCTGATGTCACATTTTTATTTATCATATTTGTGTATTGCGTATCCCGATCAGGAGAGAAAAACTAAATTATATCAAGAAGAGATATTTTGATACTAATTTTTTCCTATCTAAATGAGTTATTATTCAGTACTCGTAGGATGTTAAAATATCTCAAATTATATCCAAAAATCTTTGCGATCATAGCTAAATTATATCAATTTTAGATATGCTCCTTTCAAGATTATATCTCATTCAGATGGCATAGTTTGATATTGGACAGAACAAAACCTATCAAAATTATAACTTATCAAGATATGAGTGCTACGAGAAAATTTTCTAGTGGGATGTTAATAAACCACATTATTTGCTAAAACCATGCTCCATTTTTGGATTCCACAAAATTGGATTCAATTAAGTGGATCTGTTGAGCGAAACTCAATAATGCACGGTTTGGGCCGTTGACTTCGATGTCCGTGTTTCATAAAAAGTTGCACGTATATCAAAATAAGATATAATCATTTTATTTTTGGACAATCCGAAAAAAATCTTGATCATTGAATATGAGCTCAACCCCATTCAAGTTTGTCAATCAGAATAAGATATAATTCAGATTTGAGAAACTTAAAATTGAAAATTTGGAGTACTTAATTATAACTGAATCAGATGTAACTATCTTGGTGAGATACGTTTGAGTTATTATTTTGATATGCTCTCCTGATCGGGATATGTGTATTTAAGTATTGCGCTACTTCTAGAATCGGTATAAAATTACTTTTCTGATGAATATAATTTATTTGTGAAAATATTGTGTGAATATTAGAGTGTCCATTTCCCGGCCATTTTTCCTTTCCCGGGAATCGGGAAATCTGGTGGCCTGTTTCCCGGGAATTCCCGGGATCCCGGGAAATATGAAAAAAACATGTGAAATATATGCACTTCGACTCAAATATACATAGCTTATCGAATTTTTCGTGCATACAAGCCCATAATTTGTTCAAAATGTACTCTTCATAATGTTTTTAACTTATTTTAATCAAACAAGTTAAACTGTTTTCAACGATGATATATTAAAAACAGTCTAAAGAACTATAAAATAACCTGAATAAGTCAAATGAAGAATTCATCTATGCAATTAGGGGTTGATTAAATAATATGTTTTTATTTGTTTGATTTTTCCAACCATTTTTCGTTTTTCTAAACACATACATACTTGCTCTTCATATAAAAAACTATTTATTCTTAATTTTAAGGATTTGAAATTCATATGGCTTTCAAAGCCAAAGGGAAACAAGTGCACGAATGTTACTTTCGAGAATCAGTCTACCTGTTACGCAATTTTTCATATATTTTTCGAACTTTTGTGGGGTTTCGGTCAATGAATACGGTGTGGAAATACATATAATATTTTTAAACTTACCTATTCGAATATAAAAAATGTACCAAATGGCTGCAAAATCTCTACTGCCACAGGAATCGGCATATTCTAAATCAGTTTTGTATGACTACATTTTCAAAAAGAACATCTTCCAGGCTTTTCCAGAGAAAGAATTTCAAACATGTCGGGAATTCCCGGGAATGAAACCACGATTCCCGGGAATCGGGAATTCCCGAATTTTTCAAATTCCCGGGAATTCCCGCCCGGGAAATCCCGGGAAATCCCGGGACGGACACTCTAGTGAATATACTTAAAATCCAGTGCAAAGTTGGGATTTAAGTTTTAGAAAATCTGAGAAATTTGCAGATTGACAATCGTTTTGAAAAACAGCCACCTTTGAAAATTCGTCAAAAATTCTTTGTTTTGTGTTTTGAAAATTGAAAAATGCAAAAATGTGTCAGATTACGTCAACTTTCCAATCCTCTCTTCAAAATTCATTTTGTGTGACTTGAAGAATTTTGACGATTCGTTGATTGAAAAGTACGGTTGGTTTTTACACCACTTTTTTACTTGTTTTGTTGTCATGATCTTAAAATTTAAAAAAAAAAAAAAATCTTATGAGCAACGTATACCTTCAGCTAACTTCAGCTTTCTTGTAAACTAAGTGAATTTTTTTTGAGCATTTCGTAGGTGATCCAGTCTTTATTTCCAAAACATATTTTTTCGGATTTTTTCAGGAGTGACATTCAAGGTCTGATTAGGAAGTTTTTTTTCTTGGCTTTCAAGGTGGTCAATAAAAAAAGTAATGATGTAAAATTAAAGGTTTCAAGAATTCATTGAGGGTCCCGAAGAAATTTTTTATTTGGATGCACCCGAATAAAGTTACAAGCCGCCAAACTTAAAATAAAACAAAGTTTTTTCAACATTTTGCCTTCAACAAAACTGGAGTTAGTAAATATTTACATCTATTATTTTAGTTATGATTAAGTAGGGCTTAGTTAGTTTGAGTCGAGGGAGCAAAACAAATCTGAACTTAACCTGCATGCCTTCGTGTACTCCTATATATGTATGTATTGCTCTTTCAGACTTATTTTGGATTTTCTCAACTCTTCCTGAAGAAGAAGAAGCACTACCGCAAACGTCAAACATGGAAACCGAACTTTGAAACAGAAATAAATCTTCAGAACACTTTCATGCGTTTTTTTACTAAGACAAACATCATGTTTCAGAATCAATCATGATTTTTCAGCAACATTTTAAACCATTTAAAATGATTACTGCACATGGTAACGTTCTGATTAGAACATTGTTTACCTATTAAAAGAACTTATGGTATATGATAAACTTGATTGAAACTTCAATCAGAAGGAAGAGGAAGAAAGAATGCAGAGCTTATTTCGAATTGTTTTTCTCCGCATTTTTATACACAAAATCGAAGGATTAACATACAATATAAGCATTTTTTCTTTCAAACTTTGAATCTTTTGCAAATTTTTGTGTTCGGAACAAATTGTCAAAAACTTATTCCTCAGTAAAAATGTCAAAAGGAGTTCAATTACTTTTACCAGCTTTCTCTATGTTGCTGATTTTTTGTGATTTTCATCCGCAAAGGTGATTCAGTGCTCAAGATTTTTCAATCATCATTTAAATAACGATTTAAAGAACGACTGAAAAATCTTGAGCGATGAATTATCCTTGCAGATGAAAATCTCCCCAAAAAAATCTACTGAAAAATGATGCTGGCATTCAACTTTAAGGATTACGTAGTATTTTTATCATGTTTATTCAAAAATTGTTTTATGAAAAAAAAAAATATGAAACCGTGATTAATTATTTAAAAACTAAGTAAAAACCAATAACTTCAAACAGCTTTGTTGCGAATCGGCATTCGACTGAATCAAACAAATATTGTACATTGTTTGGGTACTGACAACACAAATACTTCCGACAATCTAGTACAAACATCCCAGACAACCATTTGGTGGGTATTTCGAATTTGCAACGCAAATATACGTGCAAATATACGTGTAAACATATCGTATATAATGTAGCAAAACCAGTATATACGTATCATTTTGGAGGCCATATAGGTACATTAGCAAACATATTCTTGATTTGGATTGTATTAAATTACGATTTGCACGACTTGTCATGCGCATCATTTACGACTACCCTGATTCTTTTTGGAATATACTATGACAATTCACATCATCATATAGATGATTGAGGTTGTAATATATATTCAAGTTTATATCGTACACATTTATTATTTGCCTGATTGCTGATTTTTTTCTACGTTCATGAATTTATTGTTAGCGCCTGGACTTGATCCCCTGACGATTCGATCAGCAGCTCATGATGGTTCCTCGACGCTATCTGGAATATATAAATTCAAGGGGATTTGCTTCAAAGCCATTAAACCAAAAGCAAATCGTATATTTCTTTAGCTTAAATCTTTTAAATCGTAGAACACGTCATCGATGATTTAAAAATAGACCAACATTTTGAAGCCTCCTTTAATACGATTCCAATCATCGATGTCCCATTATCATAAACGATTTTATTGAACTTTTTCGTATTCTTTTACGATTGCCAGCAAATACGTTTTACGAAAATCAGACATGCGAATTAATTTGCAAAGACGATTGCATGCACATTATTACGAATCAATGCAGTTATATACGTTTTTTATTTCGAATTATTTTATGCATTGCACCACAAAATCTCTCAATCACGGCTGATCACCGTATATCGGTCGTTTCACGGATTTTTTGCGAATTGTCGTACACAAAGGTCGAGTTCATATGTACATAAATACTTCTTGTCGTAATAAAATCATGCAATGCTTTTAAATACGATAAAGAATATGCATGGACCGCACATTGTAGGTGCAGATATACGAAAATAAGTATAAATAACATTCTATACGATGTAATCTGTAAAAGAAAATACGACTTCTGGTTGTCTAGGATATTTTTTCTTCGTTGGAAGTCCAACATCTGAAGTTAAATTTAGTGCAGGTGCGATAGAAATATTGAAAAGAAACTAAACTTCAAATCCTAAATTTGAATGAATTGAGTCAACACAAACATTCAACATTATCACATAACATACAGTACAACGAATGTTTCAAATAAGTCATAGATGTTTTAAAGTAACCGACTCTTAGCGATATCTAATAATTTACAAAGCTCGCCGAGAAGTCGATTTATTCATTCAAATAATAATTTAGTGCATCTTAAAAAACGATTTACCTATCATATGATGATTTGCTTTAGTGTTTCTCGGCTTCACTGACGCAAATGCAACCTATCATTCTGTATTGTTTTCAAAACAGAAAACCTAACAAGTCCCAGAAATAACTGAAAGTTGATATTCACATGAAAATCAACAAATAAAATATTTTTCTTTATTCATTAAATGAATATAGAACAGGCTTTAAGAAAAATGTTTATAAAATCAGAGATTTCGAACACAAATCTTAAGACTTTTTATAATGTTCGTACAGTATTTAGGATGTAAATCAAATGAACAAAAAATTACTTAACTTTGATTATTTTTCCGAAGTTAGAATGTCTAAAAAAAGAGCAAGCAAGTTCGGTTGAGAAGAAAAAAAATAGGAAGAATCTAAATAAATGCCATTTTCCATTGAATGTCGCACTATTTTTGGCTACTGTGGTTGAAGAAGCTATACAATTTTATTCACAAAATTTATCAAAAAGTATTGAATTTGATACAATCAAACCAAGTCTCAAGGTTATTACTTTTCTAACCTAATGTAAAAGAATCAGATGCAAAAAAGTATGTAAATTTAAACCTCTGATAAATTTGAACATTAGCTCTTCAGAAGTACAGAAGTTTCAGTAGAGAGCTCAGGAGATTAAGAGAAGAAATCTCATGCGACTTCATTACCTGTCAGGATGATTTCCAAGTTACACTACCTTTTCTCCAAATACTCGTCGTGGAGATTTCTGGATATAATGTGTTCAACCTAATTATAAATTAGAAATTACAATTGTTTTATTCTAAATGAGGCATATGTTAGTTACACGTCAACGAACTTGAAAAACAGCGAATTTAATTACTCATGAAAAAATCAAGCACCTATTTATTTTTAAAACAAATATCATTGCATTAGGTATTTGTTGTTAGTTATGATAACAGTGCCAATCACATTCTTTTTAGATTTTTTCAAAAAATTAGATCCTTATAGTAAACACTAGAAGCATACGGAAATAGGTTTCGAAAACAAGATCTTCACACTTGTCAAAAGTGTTTCCTGATCATATCCCTTTTCCCCACATCCGCACCAAAATTGTTTTGCTAGGATGCAGAGGTGACCTCGGTCCTAAAGCATAAGTTTGTTTTTTTTCATCCTTTTCTCTTATTTTCCTCTCTATCTATTGACTATTAGGACGTGGCCGGCGCCGTTATTGATGTATAAAGAGAGAGCATCAGTTTTGTTCATTGAGAATATGCTGTCAATCCCAGGCATGATTCTTTTGACATCTGGACAAAAATGATGGCCTCGGTCAATCACGGAGTAGCAACCATTGGCGATGTGGAATTCGTTCTACTTGGCCACGCCTGCGGTTATGGAATCCGAAATGTTGAAGTATTAATAATGACGGAATACAAACGTATCAAATCAGTTTCAGTAATAGTTTAAAGTGGCATTTCGGGTTCAATGACTTAAGGTGGATGTGAGTAGTCGATCAAGCTAAGCTAAGCTACACTGACGCAAATGCAACCTATCAGTAGAGCTGTCAAATTACGATTGTCAAATTTCGGGTCTAACTACCGTTGCGAAAATCCAATTTTGCTCTGAATACGCTATATAACACTTTTCTTTTGAAGAGATATGTACTTTAGAAAAAACTTCTGCAAATTGCTTTTGTGTTTCGAAATTTGTTGTAAGAACTTGTTGATTCATCAATTTCAAATTCCATTATTATATAAGTTAGACAACAAAACCATTAGTCGAAATGCAGCCCCATCTTAAGCTCTCATTCAAGCAACAGCCGCCGGAATTTTCGAAAGTAAACCAGGTTACAGAAAATTATGAATTTTTTTTTATGTTGTTAAAATCAGACTACGCATTTTCTCAGCTCATCATTTTTACCAAGATATAGGGGAGAATGAGGATACTTGATCCCTGGGGATACTTGATTCCTTAGCTATATCTCGAAACCGGAATGACTTACAAAGATCAAATGTTCTAGAAAAATGTGCCAAAATGAGCAAAAAAAAAACAATGCTTGTAGTTTAAAAAATTTAAACAAAATAATTGTTTGAGTAATTAAACTTTGTTTGAAAAATTTAACACAATGTTACTTGAAGATCTTTTTTCATCACTTTAAAATGTTCCTTACATGGGAAAATTATGAAAAAAATATTTGTTCCAATGTATCAATCGTTCGAGCGTAAAATGAACTTCATAATGCCATATTTTCAAAGAAATGGAAAACTCTCAACTTTTTTCAGAAAAAGTTTTCTAAAATGTTGATTATGGGTACAATTGATCCCCCTTCCAAACGGCATATTCTTCCTCTGAATTGGTCGTTATGATTGCTGATTACGAAATTACTAATATTTATCCAAAAACTAATATTTATCAAACAATTGTCTGAAGAGAAGAGCAAAAATAATAATTTTTCTCTTAATTATTAAAATAGCGCCTTTAAGTATGCAATGTTATAAGCGTTGAGACTATTGGTAACGAGCCCTTACCTTCGAAATACTTATGATCCGGATCACTGTTGGAAACAATTTCGGCGATGTTGATTCTTCTGATGATAATCATATCGCAAATCAAAAATTTCAAGAAATACGTTCGATTTTAAAATTCAAAATGCAAGTGTTGCCTATATAAAGGCGAAAGAAATATTATGTTTCGAGATACTTTCGTCTCTAACTGATCTATGGTATAAATTCAGGCTTTTATTCGCAGTATCCAGTAATAAATGTCAAACAACAACCTGTGTGCATTACAGCGATGCGAAGTATGCTGTTGGTAATTTTTGTTCAAATGGTTCGTACCCCAAATGATCAAACGCCAAACCTCCAGCCGTTCCGATCGAAAGAACAAAGAAGAAGCTCGCAGGAGATCCGTTTTTTTTTCACAAACCATCGTCATTGATCGATTTGCACCCAACAACCCAGAAACCCTCTGGAAATTAATCACGCACCGAATTGCAACCTCAGTTTTTGGGACCACACCATCAAAGGCACACATAAAAAAAGCACTGAAAGGCCATTGAAGCCGTCATCAAATGGTCGGTGGTGATCTAACAGCTTCCTCTCCTTCCATTTTTTTTCTTCTTCTCTGGAGCGTGCCGTTATGACGGCGAATGACGTCATTGGGGGCCTTCTTCTTCTTTTGTTTGTAGAACTCCACCAACTGGAGGCAGAATTTTCAATTTTGAGGTTTTTTGAGTAATACTCCTTAGAACAAAGAACGCCAACAGTTCTTCTCGAAGGCAGTGTGCTAAAATTTTGTGCCACAAAAATGTGATTCTAACAAGCGAACGAAGGCCTTCTCTCTATTTATAGCGAAGCATAATTTAAAATAAAAATTCAATAGTTCTATTTTTAGAACGTCCCCCAAACCTCAGGCGTTCTTGCTCTCTCCCGCAAATACCTGGCTGGTATGGGAGCGAGCGGCAGTTGCGTGAAACTCTCCGCATGATTCGGGGGAAGGAACTGCGAGGGGGAGGGGTCTCTATCGGATGGATGGAGGTCGAACATTATGCATGTCGAAAGCTCTCACTCTCAAGGAGATGGGGATAAATAGTGGCTCACCCCCCAGCAGGAGGGTGGCATGGCCAGGCGACACACCGCTGGGAAAGGGGAAAAAACAACAGAAGGATTCTCAAATTCTCTGCAGCATACCTACTATGGATGGAGAATCGTGTGAAGGATACACTTGGGGGGCTTGCTTGTGTAACTTCTCGGTTGGACATGACCCGCTCCAGTTCGGAAGCGCTCGATTGGAGGAGTGTTTCGAGGATTTGTGTGAACTGAACCCCCCTCTTCAGAATCGAGTTTGCTCTCTCAATGACGTCAGAGGCAATGACGTAGATTGAATCTGGTTTCCGCACTGCGCGCCTCCGACCTTCCACATTCTTCTTTGTTCCCATCCGTTGCTTTTGTAATGGTTAAAACATTGTTTTTTTTAGTGAAATATTGAAGTTTGAATCACTAAACTTCAAGCACAAAGCAAATATTTGATCTATCGTCTCACAAAACTTGATTAACGGGTCCTTGTTTCAGTTTTCCATTCATAAATTTACTGTCAAAACAACCTTCCTTTTAAACTTACCTTCGATTTGGTTAAGAATTATGACCACAGAACATAATCTAGTAGTCCGAGAAAGCTTATCCTTGTTAGCACAAACCTTTCACCACTATGCTATTGATAAAATAGTCCCATCATAGCAACCGAATTGTAACCACCAACCAACTAACCAGGAACTAGTTCACCCCATCAGTTTGCTGTATGTGCTCACAGCTCAACGTTTGCAGAAGAACTGATGCTGTGATATTGTCTAACTTTAGGCGATATCTTTTTCCAAAAGCACATGGGAACTCAATCGAGATTCCTCCACAGTTTGTTGTCGAACACTCAATCGCTACTCATCTGTCCATGTTGCAATCACTGTGTGAGTGCAGGTGAGTGTTCCAGGATGAACCCAACTTGTGCAGGAGGCACATCGCACCGTGCAAGGATGTGAACGCGGGCTTGGCACCAGCAGGAGTGTTCCGCGAGGCATGCGCACCGACTTCCGGTTTGGCGATGACGGAATCAACTTTTTGAATGGAACCGTTTACCCACACTGACCTCGCACTGCTGCTCCCTTCTAAGTTGTTTGTGTACACACGTCCCGTTCATTTCTAGCGCAACGAATCCGGCCCGTCGCAGGTCAGGCCAACGTTGTGACGTCATCGATATTTATCAACGTTCGTTGGAGGCCGCGCGCTTGCTCTCATTCTTCCTTCGAACGGCAGGCAGCAACAAAAAAAAAAAAACCATTCAGTCAGCAGCAATCTCAATGGCGAAAAAAATAATGAGGTTATTATCCTTGACATGCAACCGAAGGAAATGGGAATCGGTAACTTGTGCTAGTTACGGGTACAGGATCGCCTGTAGTTCTTTGATCGCGTGCTGTTACGGAAAACCTTGCGGAAATAGATTGCTGTTCAAACATTCCAGAGTCCAACAGGTCAATAAACTAGATTCCTTCGCTCTCATTTCACCCCGGATATCCCTCGTGTTCTCTCATCCTTACAACCCGATGACGAATTCTGCTGTTGCTGACGAAGCAAAAATCGTCATCCCGCCTACGCAACTTCTTCTTCGCTTGTCGACACGATCTCACTCGCTGGCTGGTGATGCTGCTGCTGCTGGAGGGCTCGTTCCCTGCAAGTAACCAATCCGGGCTCAAAACGTCAACAAACAAACGCTGCTCTCTTGTGGCCGTGAGTGAGAGATCCTCGCACGTGCTGCTGCTACTGCCAGGCTGATATCCTGCTGGCTGCTTCCTGGCGTTGCTGCTTCGTGCACTTTTGCTTGGTTTCGGCAATCGACTCTAGCGGCTGAGACGGCCGAGTGTGGGCGTTTCGGTAACTTGACAGAAACTGGGTCACTGGGCTTGTGGGGCTCTGGGTTAGCCGTCGTCTGCCTGCTTTATCGGGGTTGCTCGATACTCACAACCTACGTTCAAACTGGCTATGACGACGATTACCGATGTGTTTCCTGTTTCCTTTCACTTTTCGGTTGTTTCTTTCGTTTTTACTCATTTTGATCTATTATGTCTTCTCATATTCTGTTTCGCTCTATCGATTATTTTAATATTTTTTTTAGGTTGTTCAATTCTCTTTTGATGTCTTCTCTTATACCTACATGTTTTATTACTCTTATGCTTATTCAAATCTTTTCAATTCCATTGAAACATTTTTCTAGTTCTTTTATTATTTAAATTTTATTTTATGTTTTCATCAAACTCGACTTCCTGAACTGCAGTGAGCCTAATTCGGCTAAAGTGGTTTTCTGATCGACCATCCATCCAGTTGACCAACCGACTTACCATCTTTTATTACAACATTACTTTAACTTGGATCTACTTTTTTGTCAAAGGTTTGACACGACTATCCGTGCACTACGGATCGACTATGGACTATAAAGCATGGATCACTACAAATCTGGACGCATTAAAACGGGTCTATCTCGGAGCTATGTAAACGAAATAAAAATGTTTTGTACTTGAAATGTAGGGTTTTTATTGCACTTTAAAGGAAAAATAATAAAAAAAATTATTCCGATGTTGTTTTGATGAATTTTCGAACTTTTGGTTGAGTATCACTCATTATAGTTTGAACAACCTATTCGCTGACCTCAGCGGCCATTTTGTTCCACAATCTCTTCATCTCTGTTGCTTCCCGAGTCGTCCTGCCATTCTTCTTCATCTTCTGCTTGACAATTGCCCAAAATTTTTCGATAGGGCGGAATTGAGGGCAGTTGGGTGGGTTGATGTCCTTTTCGACAAAATCCACCCGTTGGCCCAATACCACTGTAGAACCTCCTAGCTGTAGTGGCAGCTTGCCAAATCTGGCGAAAACTTAACTAGTCCTTTGTGAGATCTAATGTACGAAAAAAAAGTTTTTCAGGCATTCCTCCTTGTAAATTTCGGAGTACATGGTCTTGTTTTTCACAAAAACCGGAATTTTTCGTCCGCAGCTGCAAATACCTTGCCAGATCAAACACTTTCTTGCACACTTATCAGCAAAAACGAATTTGAAGTTGCCGGGGACATCACCATGACCAGTGCAGTGCACCACTGCAGTGGCTTTACATAATTTTTGGCCTGAAAGCTGCCAAAAATCCATCATCACGTACGTTTCGTCATCCATGAGGATGCATCCGTCGAACTTCGTTGGAATCTGCTTGTATAACTTGCGGGCACGTCCTTTGGCTACTAAATTCTGCTTCAATGTCCGGTTTGGTTGCTTACTGGTCCAATAGGATCGTATTCCTTCGCGTAGACGAATTTTGCTGACGGTGCACCGGTCGGCGTTGAATTTCTTGGTAATGTCATAGTCCGACTACCCTGTGTTTTCCTTGATCGTTCTCAACACCTTCAAATGCAGTTTCTGATTCTTAGGTCCACTATAACGCTTGGTATGAACCTGCCGATCTATAGTACGCATCTCACGGAAACGTTTGAGAACGCTACACAAGGTTGATTTGACCATTTTTAACGATTTCGCGATTTTTGAACCCGACCACGTCGGGTTTTTGACGTGGGTGTTCAAAATTTATTTTCATCTCGCGGCTTCCATCACGTGTAACTTTTTTGAAACAAAACGAATCGTAATGAAATTTTTAGCCCTGGTAGAAGAAACATTCCTCTACAAAGTGCTGCCAAAACATTCCAGATCCGACAACTAGGAGCACTATGGTAAAATAAATAGTGCGTCCAGATTTGTAGTGATCCATGCTTTAGATCCATTTACTCTGGACTGATTCTTTGCGACATTCGTTTCCTGGCCAATCCGTGCTTGCTGGCAGACCAGATAACACAGCTTAACTGGGTTTCGGAAGAAGACTTCTGGATTTTACGGCTCGTGTCGATTGTGGGACGAAAGGCACAGCTCCAATCTTGAAGCTTTCTCAGATTGTTGCTGTTCCGGAACAGGAAGGTGTAAGCGTTGCTAGTCGTTGTTGCAGTGTTGTTTGTGGTGGCTAAGGGGTTCTCCTTGGTGAAGCAGTTCACCAAGCAACGCTAACCTAGAGAACGACCGGGCAAAAGATGGTCGTTCAACAACCCACCACCAGAGCGCAGTTCAGAGATGTGAGCCGTAGTCTTCAAGCGAAGAGGCGAAGCGTGCGATAGGGCGAAGCGAAAACGAGCGCGGGACGGGGGCAATGAACGCGAATGGGGTCAGAGCCGGTCAAAATGGAATGACCATTCACTCTGAAAATAGTTCGCGAACGTACAAAACCGATCCTAAAAGTAACTGAAGGATCATAAAATTCTTTGTAAAATGTGGTGTTTTGTGTAATCAGATTCCTAAAGGAACAGGAATCACCACCAGCAGAAGATTCATAAAAGGAAAGGCCAATCTTGAGTCGTTTCCGGTTGGAACTCCAGGACCCCGCTGTTTCGGTTTGATTTTAAATCAACCAAGCCCTGAGAGCGCCACAGCGCTCTACCACCTCAACTGACCGCCGCCGGTGTTACTCAATTCCGTACCTGGTTCAGCACCCAAGGTGTGGCCAGGTACGACGTCGCCACGCGCTCCGTTCATCATCGAAGGACCTAGTGCGCCACCGATAACATCGACAGACCGCCACCGGTGCTACTTACCCTCGTACCTGATTCAGCACCCAAGGTTGGGTCAGGTACTCAGCATCCACGCCGCTTGCTTGCGTCAAAAGACCATCAGTGTCCGGTTCAACACTCAAGGTGCTGGAGTTCGAGCAACAAGATTCATGCATCTAGCCATGGTAACCAATGTGTGTTTTTTTTTTCTTTATTATAGAGACTTTCAGAAACCAATGTGTGTCTTGGGAAAACAAATCAGCTTTAAAAGTATATTTGTTGGAAGTGAGTACTTCAGAGCCATCTACAATGCTTTAAATGGTAAAAATATATTTTGGTTGACCTTTTTGACGAATTATTAACCATATATTGCCATTCGAAAAAAAAATTTATTTGAATTTGAATTAAACCGAAACTCTGCTTTTCTAATTTTACTCTGTTCGAGAAGAAAATCATCTATTGAATGCTCAATTGGGAATCTTTTTGTTCATAAAAACAAGTATGTTTGAAATTGATACCAACAGTGCGAATACGAACAACGCTTGCTTTGATAATTTTGTATGTTATTTGACGTTGAAGTTGTTGAATACTCACTGAAGACTGAAGAAAGCAAGAAGAAAACTAGATAGTTCGTCTGCAAATTGCTCTACCGTCTTCATCGTATTTCTCTGGGAAATCCCAACAAAAATACTGAAACAGAACTGGAAACAAAAAGTGGTGCTGGTGCTAACTTAGACGAAATTGGAAATCTGGAGTCTTGGTACTTACGAGCAGGAAACCGTGGAAATCAATTCGTCGTTGGATTCAGGTGAAAACGTTTGGATTATCCATTTTACTTTTTTCCTCTTTCACCTTGCTCATTATTGTTATTGTAAACAGTCGTGAAGCGTCGCGTCAGGTCGTCGTGAAACATTTCATCTGCTACTGGCCGTGAAATATTTCACACAAACAGTCAACAACCCTTAACTCGGAATGGATCTAGACGAAATAATTTGCGTCGTATGCGAAAGAGTGGAAACCGACCCGAACAAAGTGATAGAGTGTCTCCAATGCCATAAAAGTGCGCATTTTCGTTGCAAGAACATCCGGGGGAATGCAATTAAAAAAATGCAAAACGCCGACTACTACTGCACAAGCGATTGCCAAGCAATGTACTTTCGGATGCGGGGGAACAAAGTTGCCGAGGATCGTATCGTGAACGAGATGAAGAAGATGCTGAACGAAATGCGTGACCTTAAGGAGTGCAACTTCGCAACCCAGAATGAAATGAGGGAGCTGAAACTCGTTAATATCGCGACACAGGAAAAGCTAAAAGAAACTGTGGTTGAGATCGAAAAAAGTCAAGATTTTTTGGCGGAAAAATTCGATGGCTTCGTCGACGAATTCAGGCAGATGAAAGTAGATCAGAACGTTCTTCGGAGCGAAGTAAGAGACGTCCAGGACGAACAATCACAACTACGCGGAGATGTTAAAAAACTCGAGAAGGAAGTGGATCGTCTTAATCGGCAGGCTCTTAGCAAAAATGCTATGATTCTGGGCGTCCCTTGTTTAGAAAACGAAGTCACAGGAAACGTCGTCGCTAACATAGCCACAGTTCTAGGTTGTGACCTTCCAAATGGTGCAATTGTCGAAGCAAAACGGCTACATCCAGCAAAGCCAGATGGTAAGCACCCGCCTATCAAAGTTGTCTTCAAAGAAGAGGCATCGAAGGAACAACTTTTCGCCAAAAAAAAACTGCGTGGCCCGTTGAACTCATCAGAACTCGGAAATTCTTATGCTAAATCTACCGGAAGAGTAGTAATTCGCGATGAGTTGACCTCACAAGGATTAGATCTGCTGCGGGAAGTACGCGGAGCACAGGAACAACTTGGGCTACAGTTTGTCTGGCCAGGTAGAGACGGAGCGGTTCTCACCAAACGGCGATCTGACTCCAAGGTGGAGATTGTTCGTGCCAGAGAGGATTTACGGAAACTGGAACCACCAAAATCGAAACGGTCTCTTGAAACTTCTAACTTGGATATTTCGCTACAGTCATCACCTGTCCTCGAACCTCCTAATAAGCGTCGTTAAAGATGAATATCCTTATAGTTAATAGCTTTTTATACTACAATGGCTCCAAACGATAACATTAATAAAAATTTTATGTATGAATGTGTAGATGATTTCTTAGTAAATAAATATAGCTTAACATACAAACACGGTTTAAAATTACTACAATGGAATATTCGCGGGATGAACAATCCTGAAAAGTTCGATTCACTCAAAGATTTTGTAGATCGCTATTCGAGAAACATCGACATAATAGTGGTGAGTGAAACATGGGTTAAATTCGGAGATACACAAATGTTTACTCTAAACGGGTTCAACGGAATATTTTCCTGCCGTGAAACATCGCATGGGGGACTAGCCGTTTATGTACGTAGTGGTCTGAACGTTGATACTGAGGAAATAGAAGAAGATGATGGATTTCATTACATACGACTTCGTGTTCGCTTGGGTAACGGGCCACTATCTCTACATGCTGTTTACCGTCCTCCTGCATTCCGCTTCGCCAATTTTGTCGAGAAGCTTGAAAGCAATAATAATAAGCTTGCACGTTAGACGTCGTTAAAGGCTAAAACGCACCCGACGATTTTAGCATCACAATACAGCGTCAAGAATCATAGCAACCAAAAGGTTGATGGTAAAGCGCTTAACGTCACAATAAGGGATGAATTGACGCCCTTATCTATGGAAATTCTAACTGAATTGCGCGAATATCAAGATTTAATTGGAGCCAAATACATCTGGCCCGGAAGAAATGGTGCCATTCTGGTCAAACAAACAGAAAATTCAAAACCTGATATAATTAAAACTAAACTCGAAATGAATCGTTATATGAGCATGCATGTCACTCAGCAAGGAAATAACACATCTACGATTCCAAATGAAAGTCCTTCACCCAAACGAAAAAGGAACAATGCTGATCCACGATCAAAATAAGATCTTAAATCTACAACTGTTTGAAACTTTTATATATTTTATTCAATGGATAGTTTAATTAATAGATACCACGAAAATGTAGAAGATTTTAATTTAAGTAGTTTTAATAATGATTCAAGATCCTTTAGAATTTTGCAATGGAATGTACGTAGTATGAATAATTTAGATAAATTTGATTGCATATTACAAACTATTGATCATTTTAATGTTTGTATCGATGTTATTGTTATTTGTGAAACTTGGCTTGGTAAAGATAACTGTTGTATTTACAACATTCCGGGATATACATCTATTTTCTCTTGCCGTGATCAACCATATGGAGGCCTAGCTATGTATATAAAAACAAATTTGAATTTTAAAACTACTGAAAATATAACTTTTGATGGCTTTCACCGAATAAGTGTCGAAATCTGTACAAGTGGTCAAGTAATTTGTGTTCATGGCGTATATAGACCCCCTGCATTTTCGTTTAACAAGTTTTGTGATCAAATTGAATCTCTTCTAACGTCTGTTGCTGATAATCACTCCTGCTTTATTGTAGGTGATTTAAACGTTCCTGTGAATCTGGTTAATTTGAATACCGTAGCAAAATATAGATCTATCTTAGAATCTTTTGGATACGCTTGTACAAACACATTTCCTACTAGGCCAACAACTCGGAATATTCTAGATCACGTAATATCGAAGCAAATTGACTTAGATCGATTGAAAAATGATACAATCTTTTCTGATGTTAGTGACCATCTACAAATACTCACGTCCTTCAATTTATTAGGTGATAAAAATGTAACAATTCTAAGAAAAGAGATAGTTGACTACGCTAAACTAAACAGCTTATTTGTGAATTATTTAAACAGTATTCAACTACCAGAAAGTGTTGATGAAGGCCTACAAGAAATCACATCAACTTACAATCGCTTTGTTAAAGTTTCTACTCGTACACTTAATAAAAGGGTAAAACTTAAAGGTAATTGCTGTCCGTGGATGACATTTGACCTGTGGACACTCATCAAAATAAAAGATAATTATTTAAAACGATCAAAAAAGCATCCTAATGATAACAATTTGAAAGAGATGTTAATTCATTTAAATAAAAAAGTGAGTGCAAAAAAACAAGAATGTAAAAGGCTCTATTACGAGCGCTTATTAAATAATTCTCCGCATTCTAAGCTCTGGAAAAACATAAATACGCTCTTAGGTAAATCTAAAACGACTTCCTCAATCAACCTTTCAGATGAAAGAGGTGTTATAACCAATAGTACACAGATTTGTGAGAAATTTAACAAACATTTTTCCACAATTGGAAAGAACCTGGCTAAAGAGATTCCAATAGACACTGAAAATGATCATTTGTCTCATATCGCACAGGTAGAAAATACAATCTTCTTACGACCCGCTAATGTAAACGAGGTTCGATTAGTTATTTTTTCACTTAAAAATAAAAAGGGTCATGGACCAGATGGCTTCCCTGTTAATGTCCTAAAAAACAACCATGAAACATTCTCGTACATACTCACACAATAACCAAATACTAGAGTCAGGAGTTTTCCCGAACTGTCTAAAAATTGCGAAAGTTATCCCTGTTTTTAAGGCTGGCGATTCGCTTGACGTCAATAACTATCGTCCTATCTCGACCTTAAGCGTTTTTAGTAAAGTGTTCGAGAAGCTTCTTGTTAATAGGATTGTAGACTTTCTAAATCAGAACAATATACTCTATAAACTGCAATATGGATTTAGATCAGGCTCGAGCACTCAAATTGCCATCTCAGAATTAGTGGAATCTATCATATGTAAAATAGAGTCAAAAAATGTTGTTGGGGCATTGTTTTTGGATCTCAAAAAAGCTTTCGACACTCTAAATCATGACATATTATTGTCCAAATTGCATAAATACGGGATAAGAGGAACAGCAAATAATATCCTTCGTAGCTACCTAGAAGATCGCAAGCAGTTTGTGGCTATTGAAAATACAAGAAGCGAATTAAGAAATATTGATATCGGTGTACCACAAGGGAGTAATATCGGGCCATTACTGTTCCTCTTATATGTAAATGATTTATGTAACCTTCAACTTAAAGGCACAGCACGTTTATTTGCCGATGATACAGCAATTTTTTATTCAGAAACTTCACCTGATATTATAATTCAGCACATTGAAGACGACCTAAAACTGCTTTCAAAATATTTCAATTCAAACCTACTTTCACTTAATTATACAAAAACCAAATACATGTTGTTTCGTTCTTCACATAAAAAACTGCCTCGTACTAATGACCCAGCTATGAATGGTAATACGATTGAGAGAGTTAGTTGTTTCAAATACTTAGGAATTTACTTAGATGAAACTCTTTCATGGAATCGTCAAATTGAACACCTGGAAAAAAAAATTACTCCTCTTTGCGGTGTTCTTTGGAAACTGAGAAATTTTGTTCCCCAACATGTTCTCTTTAAATTTTATTTTGCGTTTATTCACTCTCATTTGAACTACCTTGTCATGATATGGGGAAGAGCTTCTTTGTCTCACTTACAGAAACTTCAAACGCTCCAGAATAGATGCTTGAAAAACATCTTAAAACTCCCTTTGTTATTCCCTACCTTTCAGCTATACTCTTTAAGAACGCATAACGTTCTTCCAATATCTGAACTCTGTGATTTGCAAACTGTTATATATATCTATGATAATCTACACTCAACTGAAAATATTCAAAACCTCCATTTTACTACGGGGTTGCGAACTCATAACACTCGCCAGTCAGATTTCTTGCAACGAAGCCGATCCACAACATCATTAGGGCAAAAAAGAATTTCGTTTATTGGACCTACTAAATACAACACCTTACCAACTGATATTAAAAACATAACCAATCGTTCCATGTTCAAAACCAAAGTGATACAGCTTTTGAAAGAAAAATTGAACCATTAAAACAGTCGATCATCAACCAGTCTTTGTTTTGCTTACCTTTTGCATATTTGTAGCGTTAATTTCTAATATTATTATTCTTTAAAAAATTGTAGTTTTTATTTTTATCTTATTAAATTATTGAACATAACTTGATAAAATTAGTAAATATAATTAGTGTAATAGTAAATATAGTATAATGAATCTCTTCAAAGGAAATTATTTTCCATTGAGATTCATATTGTTGTCAATTTAGTTAAATAATACATTTCCTCGCACGACATTAAACAATTTTGTGTTCTCAGCATGATTAAAATTTGCTCGCGTTAACTTTTATTATTCATTGCTGCCAGACATGCTGAGAACAGTAGCGTCCATTACCAGGGGGCTCAATTGAGCCTTTTGGTGTGGGGGAGTGTGGTGGGCCGCTACAATAAAAAAAAAAAAATTAAAAAGTTTGTTTTGATTTGTTGCTTTCGATCAGCAGTATGGAGTTTTTTTTTTTTGAAGAGACGGAATTCGCTGGATAGTCTCCCAGTGGGTTAGAAACCAATCCATTCCAGCTAGTTCCGTTGGCGGAATTTTAGTTGCAATGGTATCACGCCTGCGGAATAGATACCTCCAAACCCCGGATCCAACCAGCAACTCGATCCTTCAGCAGGAAGTGGATAGCCAGGCTGTACAATGCCAACAGCCGCTCCAGAGCAATTTCAAAATTTATATGGCAGAGAAAGAATACCCTCCCAGGGAAGAAACCAATTCATTGCAACCAGTACCTTACAGCGCAGGAGACTTCAATGGAGCCGGAAATGCATTCCGATGGTCAGCCACCATCTTAATTCTCCCGCCCGGTAGTGCATCGACAATTCTCACAGTGCCAATAGTGTGTTTTTGCAATTTACAATTTGAGTTCCGTATAAGATCATTGCATTTTTGCATCCTTAGAAAGTTTGTCAAAATAACAGAAAAAATCATAATTTCACAGATTTTTAAGCAAACTTCGTCGTAGTTACAGTTTACATTCCTGATTCTAGAAAGTGTTGCATATTTAATTTAATTTAGATACCACTCTGGAATAGGCTTCCTTAAGGTGATTGAGAAAAATTATATGACTTTTGTTATGTAGATTGCTTATTTTCGAGCAAAATTACTGAATTTATCGATGTTGGCATAATTTTTATATGAGGTTTTTAAAAATAGAACCACAGATAATCGTCTCAAATTTATTGGGTTTAATCACAGGATGGCTGATATTGCTTTTATCGAAAATTCAGAGCTTTTGTCAGAGGCTTTCATGATGAGTCATGTCGATCAGAAATCCAAAATCGTTCAACCAGTCTTTATTATTCAACTGCCATTTCCGTCAATTTTCCGTTCCGTCAAATATATTTCACTTATTTATAATTTTATTATTTTTCTTCTTTTTTTCAGAACTAGCTTTTTTCCAAATTTAATGAAATAATGAAAGTTTTAAAAAAATCTTCTGAGCATATTCATTTTACAACTTTATGCTGGCTTGAAGCGAATAAATAAGATTTATATTAACGGACATAAAAGTGCCTGTGATCATCTGTAGCGTTCCGATTTTTGGTTTACTCTACCGATTCGGTTTCATAGATTTGAATTTCAAAGTGGTAGTTAAATAGTTAGCAAAAATATAATCTGAACGAAAGAAAATTTCTACATTACGTTTTGCCGAATTTATTGGCATATTGCACTAAAGCGTTTAAAAGAACACAATTTTTTTTTTATTTCTAGAAAAAGTTATCAATCTGAATGAAGACCGAGGAAATTCGATAGGTTAGAGTTATTTCATCAAACGCATGATGGCTCTTACCAAAGTCATTCCTTCCATAGCTAACAAGATCAGTCTCGAAATTGCCTTGAAATATTTTCGTCTGAAAAGTAGATTACTTATAGTGGCTTTCAGCTTCGCTAAATTTATTTCGTTTACAATGGCTTAGTAGCTTCTGGTGCTCTTTTCCATTGTGATGCTGACCACTTTGCAGCCAATAGCATTTTCCGAACCTCCTAGGCTTATATTTAAGATAAGATTTATAATCGACTATGAGTTTATCCGTTGATGTAATTTTTTTTCCACTCACCCTTAAGTATCAATTCGGGAGCAGAGTTACCTAGTACCTTTCTAAAGCTTTTAACATCAAATCAATTGCAAATCACTTTTCATTATGAAGACTGGAACTTTTCTTTACTCATCTCTGCTCCAAGGGAGGTATATAGTAAGTGTACTGCAATGTGCTTCAAAGGAGGTGATGAAGAAACACGCACACTATTACAGAACTCATTATTCAAAAAGTAAAAAGGTAAACAAAGCCTAAGTCACTTGCCAGGATGTTTATGTGTCCTAGGCGAGAATCGTAAACAGCAGTTGGCAATGGTTTTTTCTCTATAGTTTTCGCTGGTACAGCGGTGATGGTTGTTTGTTCGAAAATGCAACTGACGTCACGAACTGGCATGGTTACAATGTTTACAAGAAAAAACTTTCACTAACACTTAGCACGGGATTTCCATCGCCACCTGAGATGTGTATACAGGTTGGGTGTACAGATCCTTGAAATTTCCAAATCAGCCATGTTGGTCCAACCTCTCCGCGCTCTCCTCGCCTACTTACTGCAAAAGTCAGCAAACCTTCTATTTTAACAACCTTGCTCTGCTCTACAGCAACTTCGGCAGGACTTCGGAGAAACCTACCCTGCCGGAGCTCGATTAGCAGCGGTCCATCGTATATCATATTGCGTGCGATCATGGGGCCTCAGGATTGGTAAAGATAGGATTGGTATCGAGAAACAAGATCAACTTGCTGATGTCCCAACCAAGCTGCTGGAATTCCGCTTGGAGTAGCAATCCATGATATCCTTTCAACAATTCTAGTTTTCCATAGCAACAGTGCCCAGTAACGTAACTTGTTAATTGAGAATTTTTTTTCACTTATTACCAAAAATTCGCTTAACAAAGACGAACTTTTATATAAAGGTCCATTTACACTGCATGTGAAAATGAACGTGAAAAAATCTTATTTTATTAATAACTCGAAAACGCTACACAACTAGCATGTGCAACATGGTGGAATCGATGGGGAATGGTTGAAGGATGAAAATCCAGCCGGACTTGTTCCTTGAAACCTGATAAATCTCGAAATGTGGCAGAAAAGTTGCATATGAGTGCGCCTAAATATCGTGCAGACGATAAAACCACGAGCCAACTACGTTCGTTGAAGATCCAGAAGCCCACAAACTGAGACGAGAAGCAGAATACGACCGCGAAAAGTCGTGCGTGGAAGCTGTACAATCAAAGGTTGACTGTTGCTGCATGTGGATGATGAGACGTATATCAAGTAAAACAGATCGAGCAGTTTTCTGGAAACCTGTTCGTGATGGCCAAGGATAAGTTGGCCCTGAGAACACCGAAGGTCTTGCAGAGTACTACATTGCTACACTGCCGCTCATAGCAAGTCCGTCCCATTTGCGTTTTTGTTGAATTGAGAAAAACGGCATTGAAAAATCGCAAAAAGTCTATCGTTAATTCAGCATTTGTGTGCGTTTTCAATCAAAGTTATCAACAGAATCTGTCAATGCAACGGCTAATAAAAGATTTTCGCTTTATATGGATTATTTTTTTGTTTTGATTTCGTTGAAAGTCATTTGCTGGGCTCTTATGGCAGTGGGACCGACATGTGATGATTTATGCCATATGGGACCGACTTGCGATCATTCGTTCAATGGGACAAAATTTCTTGAGGTTTTTTTCAATGTTCATTAGAACAAAGTACTGAAAACGAAGTTTTCTCTTGAAACTACTGATAAAATTAAAATGATTCCAGCAATAAACTGAAAAATGACGAAAACGCAAATGGGACGGACTTGCTATGAGCGGCAGTACATTCATGCACATACATTGTTTACTTAACCTCATTGCACAGTGGTCCAGAAATGAAATTTAGCGGGAAACAATTATTTGCGCTCCCGCCTTAGGTTTAAGACATTTGGTGTCCAAGACAAAGTTATACAACTTTACAAAGCGCTACTTTTGGATGAAACAACTTTAGGGTGGTTCATAAAACTCCTTAGATACGAAAATTATTTTTTGACTGTAATGAGATAGTGCTGTATAATGTTCAGCAATTATGTAGAACAACATAATTGATGAAACTTTGTAGAAGATTTTGAATGTCTATCTATTACCATTTAGGTTTTATGATGATTTTTCGTGTACAAGTTAGGGTGGTCCTATAAAAACAAGTTATTTTAGTATAACTTTGTTGGATATGAACTTATTAAAAACATGTGTTCGGCAAGTATTTAGCAAACTATTATGCGCATCTTCTGCAGAAAACAGATATCAATTACCTGTTTTTGATTCGCAGTTATCATGAATTTTGTGTTCAAAAATGACCGTTTTGTATGAGCCATAACTTGAAATGGAGCAAACCAAAAAAACAAACTTGGTTTAGTTTGAAAGAACGTGTTAAAATCTACATTATATCAAAAAATTGGAGAGGTGTTTTTTGTTTAAAGCTTTTTATTTCCATTTGAACTTGACAAAAATTGCCATTTTTTATATAACGTTTCTATATTATTTTTGACTATGTTCGACTGTGTGAGGAATTACCGTACACATCGTTACATTTATATCATATCACGATAGTTAAAAAATCTGAACAACTTTTTTTAAAATGAAAAAAAAAATTAATTTGAAAAAAACAATCATAAAATTCATAGAAAACAAAAAAAACACTTATTGCCAGAATGTAATTATTATTATTATAATTTATTAGAGACCTGGGGATTTTTTTTTATTATCTGACGGGTTTGCGCCGGGGGTCTTCAGATTTTCCCCAAAATTGAAAATTTGGTTCATTTTTGCGACTTAAAAACACATGTATTTTTTCAGATTTCTAACATTTTTATTTTTTGAGTTAGCTTCGGTTAGATTTTTTTGTAAATAAAAAATAACCATTTTTCAAAGCTACATAACTCTGTTGTTTCTCAACGGAAATTATAAAATAGCACATCAAAATGCATTGAAATTTTATCAGCTTTCCAAATAGAATAGTTGAAAAAAATTAAATAATGACCTTCAACATGAAAAGTTGTAAATGAACTTTAAATGGCGTCTAAAAGTACAGTCTGCACCACCGAATATTTTGCAAAAAATACCATTGTATAGTTCGATTCATGATGCAACTTTCATCTGAAGACACCAAAGTGGGCCATTAACACCTTGAAGAGTTATGAAAGAAATAATGACAATAAATCTCTTTTTTTGCATCGAAAACAAACAATGGTGGAACAACTGCACTCACATATGGAGATAGCAAGCACTTCTAAAACATGGAAACAAAAGAACTTATCGAAGCAGGTAAAAAACACTATTTTTCCGTCCTTTTCAGATAGCCCCTACTCGCATAACAGTCCCATATGAATTTTCGTAATTTTAGGTCAACATAAGGCTTCAACATAAAAGACTAAAAAAAGAGGTTTTGTTCTAGAAATTTCGAAAAAAATATCAATTCGTGGCTGTCCTATATGAAATATACCTGAAGAACAGTCCCATATATGGAATACCACGGATTTGGTTACTTTTCAATGTTTCTTTCGGCGATATAGTCTTTGGTTTATTGCTTTGAAACATTTTTTTACTTCACTTGATGTCGAATGATGCACACTAGTTTTCGAAGGCAGGTCTGACTTTCTTAGGAATGACTTCCTGAGCGAAAATCTATCGGATGCAATCAAAAATCGTAAAAAGATTCAACTTACAATGTGGAATTGATGATATTTTTTTGCAAAAGTATGATTCTTTTTCTGACAATTGCATTAAGAAGTTCAAAAATGATCAAATTTTAAGTCTTATAAAGTAGCTTGGTGAGAAAAAAATATTCTGTATGGGACTGTTATGCGAGTAGATTTGAAAAAGGTTTCAAATATGGTCGATTACAGTCCCATAATGAATAAAAATGGTGCTCTCGACCTTACCAATAACCCGATTTCGAAAATTTCAGGTCTTACGATTTATTATGACAACCTAGAAACGATTTTCGTTTATGCCGAAAGTGGTGATCACAATTTAAGAATGTATTCCAAAACAAGAAAAGCTGATTTTCTCGCTCGCTTGTTTTTGCATATGGGACTGTTATGAAAGTAGGGAGGGCAGAGTGTTGCAGCTTAACTGACTTCATGTTATATCCAAAAATCTAATAACGTATTTGTTTATACCCAGTTTTGCACCAGGTCACAACAAGTTTGGCAAATTTTGCTGTCGTTTTTAGAAGTTTATGCGCTCAGTTTTGCATCCGTAATTTTCCAGATTTGATTTAAAATGGACGGTGGATCACTGAAGATTCGTTTGTGAGCGATCGAGGTAGCAAAACACTGACGACGAATTATGTTCGTTCTAGTATGGTAAACCTCAAAACTGGACGAATGTAGAAAACGAATACGGTATAAGTATCATATTTTCATCATTTTACAGCCTGGGCTGGCCATACTGAGCTCTTTGATTATTTCTACAACATTTGTGTCACTTTTTCATACTTTTTTGATCAATGGGAAAGGATTTTGGTGCCCAGTGCTTAGCTCCCGATATAAAAACTATGTAAAGCACGTCTATATTTCATTTATTTAATCACATTTTTGTGATCCCAAACACAGGGACTGAACCTTCTACTATTGGCATTGATTATGCTTCACAATGATCTTTAATTGAAAAATTAATAAGTTATATAGTATATGACCAGGTTGTAAATGCAACATTCCCATTATTAAACAATACGATACTCTGAATTTTGGTTGAAATTTAAAGTCAGTTTTGCTGCAAACACTCTACAAAGCACGAAAAAGTAGTGTTTTTTCCCTGCTTTGGTAAGTTCTTTTGTTTTCATGTTGTAAGAAGTGCTTGCTATCTCCATATGTGAGTGCAGTTGTTCCACCATTGTTTGTTTTCGATGCAAAAAAAGAGACTTATTGTCATTATTTCTTTCATAACTCTTCAAGGTGTTAATGGCCCACTTTGGTGTCTTCAGATGAAAGTTGCATCATGAATCGAACTATACAATGGTATTTTTTGCAAAATATTCGGTGGTGCAGACGGTACCTTTAGACGCCATTTAAAGTTTATTTACAATTTTTCATGTTGAAGGTCATTATTAAATTTTTTTCAACTATTCTATTTGGAAAGCTGATAAAATTTCAATGCATTTTGATGTGCTATTTTATAATTTCCGTTGAGAAACAACAGAGTTATGTAGCTTTGAAAAATGGTTATTTTTTATTTACAAAAAAATCTAACCGAAGCTAACTCAAAAAATAAAAATGTTAGAAATTTGAAAAAATACATGTGTTTTTAAGTCGCAAAAATGAACCAAATTTTCAATTTTGGGGAAAATCTGAAGACCCCCGGCGCAAATTGTCAGATAATAAAAAAAAATCCCCACCTTTTAACCACCCGGGTCATTCGAGTCTGAAGAGGGCCAGAATGTAATGAAACTAATAAAAAACGCATTAAGGGTAACGGATCAAATGATGGCTGCATTCAGGAAGGCTGATTTTTGAATATTTTATACATTTTCTATTGGATAGTGAGATGTACGGATCTGATGTCAGGAGAAGTCTTTTGAAAAAACATCTTCCAGACTAACCACACGATCGAACTTTCTGGAATGTTTTCTCGAAATCTTCGTAAACTTTTGTTTCTTGTTTCTCCAGCTTCTTCCGAATACATGCCTATGGGTAAAATAAGATTTTTAATTACTGCTGCACTTACAATTTGTGTACGGTTGGAGAAACAGGATACCAGCTATATAAATTGTTATAAAGCACCAGAGTTTCATCAGCATACACTTCAAACGATTCTATGTTTATAACGGAGCTACTGTTGATGAGAGTCAAAAACACGAAAATTTTTCCAAAAGCTGAACATTCAGTGCTGTGCTGTGTTTTCCTGACTCTCAAGTGGGGTTTTTCTTACAAAGACGATCTGCAACCTTCATGAACATTCTCATCGTTCGTATGCGTGCATGCAACGGTGACAATTCGAATTTGTAATTTTCGGGCTCAGCGATGTCTTGCGATTTGCTTCGTAAATTTAAATCCTTTCCTGATCCGTTGCAAATATAGCACGCAAGTCTTGTGCAAGTCAAATCGTTGACAACTTTCGCATCAATCATGATAAAATTCAATTGTGATTGTACCATATTATTATTATCAAAATTTTCTTGTTAGGTAGTTTGTCATTCATATTTTTTAGTTTATGGTTTTATACATTAATAATCAAAATTCCTCTTTTTTTTATTTGTGCCCCCTCTGACTATGTTAGTAATTCAAAATGTTTACAAAAGCCATTGAATAGGCAACTCTGCTTTTGTAGTGGTGAAAAATTTTGAATTGTTGACTAAGGGTGCGAACGCGAAGGCAATTCCATGTCGCAGCACATAAGAATTTTATTTTGTTGTATGAAAAATGGCAATTTTGGTCAAGTTCAAATGAAAATAAAAAGCTTTAAACAAAAAACACTTCTCCAATTTTTTGATATAATGTAGATTTTAACACGTTCTTTCGAAATAAGCCAAGTTTGTTCTTTTTGGTTTGCTCCATTTGAAGTTATGGCTCATACAAAACGGTCATTTATGAACACAAAATTCATGATAACTGCGAATCAAAAAAAGATAATTGATATCTGTTTTCTGCAGAAGATGCGCATAATAGTTTGCTAAATACTTGCCGAACACATGTTTTTAATAAGTTCATACCCAACAAAGTTATACTAAAATAACTTGTTTTTATAGGACCACCCTAACTTGTACACGAAAAATCATCATAAAACCTAAATGGTAATATATAGACATTCAAAATCTTCTACAAAGTTTCATCAATTATGTTGTTCTACATAATTGATGAACATTATACAGCACTATCTCATTACAGTCAAAAAATAACTTTCGTATCTAAGGAGTTTTATGAACCACCCTAAAGTTGTTTCATCCAAAAGTAGCGCTTTGTAAAGTTGTATAACTTTGTCTTGGACACCAAATGTCTTAAACCTAAGGCGGGAGCGCAAATAATTGTTTCCCGCTAAATTTCATTTCTGGACCACTGTGCATTGGCATACCTGAGCATTTCATAGACCTTGAGAATCATGACAAAAACTGACAGCACGGGGAGTGAAGGAGATCGATTAAGACATTATACAAAATATTAGCGTAGTGCACTGAAATGTGATAAGAGTTATCGTGACTCAAAGGACGCCAGACCCCTACATCCTGCCACTACTCTTAGACTGATGACGAAGTCACGCGAGCAATTGCGATTCGAAAAGAACTGCGTTGAAGCTGTCAAAACCATCACATGCTTACCTTCGAAATCGCTTTAAGCTGACATACAGAACACGGCAAAGCAGATGACAATTGTATCGCCGCTCGAGTTCGGATTGACCACGTTTTTCAATTTGCATCGCTTCGCTTTCACTATATCATCGGCTTAAGGAGGTGGTACAAGATAAACGGAGTCCATTTTTTTGTTAAAAGAGCTAAACCCTCCAAACACTTCGGAATTGCGCCTGATTATAAAGTACAAGACCATTTTGAAGAGACACCTTCTAAAACGACTTAATGTTGTAAAGAGTGTTGAAAAAATGAACAGGGCATGGGTTAACACGCTGAAAAAGGTGTTCGATTTCTGTCAGTATTTTTCCATCTTATTGGAATCATTTTAACTGAGGCCTGGTTTACTATGATCTTTGATTTCCTAAAATATATGTACAATTGTACATTAGACTGGCCCAAATTTGTATGGGATGATTTTTACAACTTTTTTTTCAACGCGGCACCCCCTAGATTGGTTCACCGTTTAAGATTAATCAAAGAAATGCAAAAAAAATATCACACATTCAAGTTATCCCATCTCAGTCCACTCGTATCGCGTCACAATCTTCTACAAACTTGTTTGTTATTGTTTGAACTACAATTTCTGAAATTCTGAGCTTTCTAGCATACTGGAAACATATTTTAGAACACAAAGAGTGAAAGTATGTCGATTTTTAATACGTTTTACCAAAAATCTCCATACAAATTTTAAGTCCTTTGCGTCAGCTCGTGCTTCTGCCAAATGACCTGAAACTTTCAGAAAGCCATTTTTTCACCTAAAGCCAATCGAACCAATTATAGCTGCTGTGAGTTTAACTTAGATTCACAGAAATTTTATATTTTTACTCTCTGCAACTTTACGATCGCTAAAAGAATTCCAGCATAGCAAGCTTCCAGTTTGAGGGAAAATTTCCTGAACTACCTTTTCCGGAGGCTAACGGTAAGCGGCAATCAGAGCCTCCGGTAGGTACGTGCATGCAGTTCCCCTTTTCTTTCATTTCCTCACCTACCTATATTTCCCGGTGCGTCATGAATGGTGTCGGTCGGTCGCTCGCTCAAATCCAATGGAGGACAGTTGTGACGTCAACGAGTTTAAAAGGCTCTTTCGTACGTAGGTAAGTGAAACTGCTGCTGCTGCTGCAGGATTCGATTTAGTTAACCTGTAGGGCAGTTCGCCCCGAGCTGCCGACAAAGTGGGGTGCGGGAGGATGCATCTTCAAGGGAAAGGGTTAAGGTGAACTCAAACGAAAATAGCCCAGCTACAGGATGTGCTGTTGACTGGATCCCATCAACCGGTGGTGCATGGATACCTAGGTAAATGCAGCACGACGCATTCACGAAAGCAGGCAACAGACGCATAGGATTGTTGCTAATTTTGTGATAGATGGAGTGTCCAAGCTCCCACATCGATAAGTGGAGATTGATGAAAGTTTTTTGGAATGGGGAGACATTTTGGGGGGGGGGGGGAAATGAAGAAAATGAGAGGAGCACGGCAGAAGAGGGAATGGGGGAGGGTGCAATACGCGCGCATATGCAACTGAAGAAGAATTTTACCCCGACCGACACCGTTTGTCGTCGAGTCGATTTGACGTCATCGCTTTTGTACCGTTGCTGCTGTTTCAGCATCATTTTGGTTCCGTTGGCTAGACGATTGAGGTGGATGGTGCAAATTTCCGAGGGAACCTGAAAAGGGGGGTGTCTGGGAGACGGACGCAATCAAGGTACTTCGTTTCCCATATAAATTCATTAACAATCAACAAAGTGGCTTAATAAAATTAAACGAAAATCAGGTTATGCTGGCGATAAATTGTTGCTAATTTGTTAGAATAATTGCCTGAATGACGTCAAATGGGTAAAAACATGCTTAAATTAACGAAAAAATAAAATAAAACGAGAAAAGAGTGAAAACAGAAGACAGAAACGGAAGACAGAACTCAAGGCAGAAGACAGGAGATAATAGATAGAAGATGGAAGATAGAAGATAGAAAATAGAAGATAGAAGATAGAAGATAGAAGATAGAAGATAGAAGATAGAAGATAGAAGATAGAAGATAGAAGATAGAAGATAGAAGATAGAAGATAGAAGATAGAAGATAGAAGATAGAAGATAGAAGATAGAAGATAGAAGATAGAAGATAGAAGATAGAAGATAGAAGATAGAAGATAGAAGATAGAAGATAGAAGATAGAAGATAGAAGATAGAAGTTAGAAGATAGAAGATAGAAGATAGAAGATAGAAGATAGAAGATAGAAGATAGAAGATAAAAGATAAAAGATAGAAGATAGAAGATTGAAGTTTGAAGATTGAAGATTGAAGATAGAAGATAGAAGACAGAACACAAAGGACAGAAGATAGAAAAGGAAGAACAGAACACAGAGCACAGAAAGCAGAAGGCAGAATACCAAAGATGAAAGACAGACATATGGAAAATGAATTGTGAATTTTTTGGAGCTTTGATTAAGATGCCAGGTGTCCTGTTTTTTCAATTGACAATCGCAATAAGTGTGGTGTAGCATATCGAAAAGGCGGAAGTAAAATGAGTACTTTTCGAATAAATATAAATTGTTAACAGCGCAAATTCTTACAATTTTTAAAACGTTATCTAAACCCTTAAACATCGTGATTGTAATATAACTATCGATTTGGCGCAAAGTTTTGAAAAAAGAATGAAAAGGGAATTTTGTTAGACTCAAAAACGTTAATGTTAAGCATTTGTAAAAAATGACTAATTTATTATGACTTCATAAATAACTAAAAATTCATTGAATTACGATATTCACAAGACATGAGCTTAAAGGTTACGCGAGATAAAACATTTCAGGCATGAACCTAAAAATACGATTTTCATAGAAATTTTAAGGAATGTTTCCATAGGAAAATCATATTTTACATTCTTCAACCAGTAAAAATTTATGGAAGTTCAAAGCCGAAGTGACAGAGCGCCTGCTTCCAATTTCTATACAATTATGAACGGTACTTTATTTAACTAGTTTTTAGGTTTTGGATTATCATTTGTTTTATAATAGTAGAAATATTTCATTTCAAAACCAACACACATGCCATTCTGAACCTGAGATGAATTTTTATTTAATTTCGTCACATTTCATGGCTGGAACAGATTTTTTCCTTCTTGCTAATAAAAAAAAATCACAAGATGCTTAATGTGCACTCAATTTTCGTGTTAATTCAAAGTAAATGTGCTAAAATTTGGTTATCTCTTCGATAATCGTTTCTGTGAAACTATTTCAGCTTTTATTTTTCATTTGTTCAAATTTTTGTACACAAATAAATTATGGGAAAACCATAAGAAATACATCGTAATTCTGTTGCAAACAAATTTCGTCTCTATAAATCAAAAAATCAATTTGTGCCCTTTCAAAATGTTACTCTGGAGCTGTCAAAATGCTGATCAGGGATGCCGTCCGAACATATTTTCATCACTTTTTATTTAGTTTACGTACACTTGAAAAAAAATAAATAAATTCCGCTCATTTGAGAAATAAATTCAAAATTCGCACCACCATCCTACACTTCTTTCATGTTTTTCGGAAACTTAAAGATATGTTACAAGTCTCTAAGGCATAAATCCAAGTCCATTATCAGAGAACATGGATATAAATTGCTAGCCTTTTGTTTTTTTTGGAGCACTGAACTTTGGAAACGATTTGTCGATTTTGTTTTTTTTTTTAAATTAACACATTAATTATAAACATTTAAAAAGAGATTTTTGCCATGTCATTGCTGGATAAAAGCTTCGTATAATATCATTTGACCTAAGATCTGGATTTGATTAATGATCTAACAAACTTCATAGTTTGATAATGATAAACCAATTTGTTTGAACATTTTCAAATACTAATAAGAAACATCTAGCAGAGAAAATAACAATACCATCTTTTAATACGAATCGTCGAAAAAAACCATTTTTTTGCAAAAACCCGTCATCTAGTATAGAAAAATAACGATATTTCTACGTAAATATTTTTTTTCTCTAACTTTTAGTTAGCAAAAATATTATGAACAGTTAAAGAGTTTTTTCTATTCTGACCGATTGAATTTGAAATCTTTTTTCTTAAAAAACACTTTATGCCGATCCAAATCTACCTTTTGAAATAATCGAATAAGGAATGTCATTGAAAGTAATTACTCCGCTCCATATGTTGTTCAGAAATATTGATAAGTGTGGAATGGAAATATTTTCTAAACCCCCTTTTTGTTTGTTTGTTGATTCACTAAAATTTTTGTGGTGCAAGAATAAAAATAAGTAATTGTATTTATTATAACTGGCATCCCTGATCAAGTCGAGTCCGAAATACACGCTATTCACAAGTTAGACGAATTTCTCGAATTAGTGCTTCCATTTTGTCCGCTAGAGGATGCTGATGGTGTCGGCTTCTCATTGTATGAAGAAAATAAGAGTGGTGAATATTGGTTTCAATTATATTTGATCTAAGTCTAGAGCCAAGAATTAAGCGACAAGAATCAAGAGTGAAGAGTCTAGAGGTCTAGAGTCTAGAGTTAAGAGCCAAAAGCCAACAGTTAAAATCAGATATCAAGAATCAAAGGTCAAAATTTAGATTCGAGAGTCAGCAGTTAAAAAACGGGTGTAAGTAGTTTTCAATTTATTGATGTTTCACATGATTGCCCGATGAACTTGATAGAATTAGCGTCACAGAAAACCGTCTTATAATGTTGGGTTCCAATCACAGAATTCGAGATTTTTTTTGCCAAAAACACAGAAAAAGAATAAATAAAATTAATATAAAAAAAAGAAAAAAAAGAGTATAACAGTAAAAAGAGCTAAGAAATTTCGAAATGTAAAAAGTGTAAATAGAGCAAAAGTAATAAAAATAGTTTGAATATCAAAAAAGTTCATTTGGTAAAAAGAGTTAAACAAAAAAGTAATAAAAAAACCCCTTTTAAGTCTACCCTATTTCTGATGAAGAGTAAAAGGCGTAAAAAGAGTTAAATGAATAAAAAGAGTAAAACGAGGAAAAAAAAGTAAAAAGGCCAAACGAGTAAAATGAGTAAAGAACGAACCGAATACACAGAGTTTTAATAGTAAAATGCTTAAAGATTGAATAGGGTACAAAGAGTAGTAATAGTTAAAAGAGTAAAACGAGTTAAACCAAGAGAGAGTAAAAAAAAGGAGAGAAATGCGAGTAGAAAAAGTGTAAAAAAGCAAAAAAAGTAAAAAATGAAGTATATGAAGTATTAATAGTTAACAGTAAAACGAATAAAAAGAGTTAAATAATTTTAAAAAAGTTTTAAAGTTGAAAGTATGAAAAGAGTTATACGAGTAAGAAATAAACAGGAAGAGAAAAAAAGGGTTGAGAGTGAATAGATTATAAAGTAGATTATAAAGTCAAAGTAGAAACAGCTTAAAAAGAATAAAATGAGTAGAAAAAGTAAAATAATGCTGTTAATTGTCAGTCAATTTCATTCGATCCTGACCACCGCACTATGAGGCAGTTCCATGCAATAAGATGGCAAAAAGTATTATTTGGTGTTTAGGACTCTTCTGTAAATTTGGAAATTTTTGTATAAAATGACTGTTTTATTAATATTAGATAAATTCATTACAAAATATTTTTTTTCAAAAAAATTATTATGCAATATGATGGGTGTTATTTTCGACCCTACTTTTTATTTCTTTTGAAAGGCGTATATTGGACTTATCAAATTAAAAGTATTATCAAAACATTTCATGAAGCTAAAGAGTAAAATGTGTGAAATGATTTATTAAACATGAAAAAAAAATTTTTTTCGACCAATCAGCAGCAACTTTGTTGAGTTTATACTCATTAATGGGTAAAACTTACCCATTTGCATAATATTTTCAGCTTAATTTGACTATAACTCTAAAAACGGGGCTTTAGGGTCCCGGAAACTCTTACATTGTATTTTTAGGACCCAAAACTAGATCTCGAAAGTGAAATGAGTATGGGGCAATGCGGTGTTTTTTTTTTGATAAGGCTTCAAAGTTTTAGACTTTTGAAAAAAAAAAACACCCATTTTTAACATAGTCCAATTTGGTGTGTGAAAATTTTGAACGGTTCAAATGAAAGCTTTTGATAGTAAAGAATGCATAGAGTACTTACTTACTTAATGATCCCGTGCCGATCCTCCGGTGCATAGGGCCGTGGTAAAAGACCTCAACTGTTGACGATCCGGAGCCAGCGTCTTCACTTGGTCCCAGTCAAGATTCTCGTTGACAATGCATAGAGTACACAGAGTTATAATTGTTAAAAATGTAGAAAGAAACAAAGTTATACAGTGGAAGAAGTGACTATAAACAGTTAAAATTATAAAAAGAGTGAAAAGAACTCATTTCTCATTTCTCATGCATGGTATCTGGACGAAAATTCATTCAAGGGTGTTTAACAAAACGAACAATTATTTCCTGGTTTAAAATTTTGAATCAGACGACAGAAGAAAGGGGTCGTTCATGTTGATTTTTGATGGGAGCGAGACGAAAATCCATACCTACTCGGAAGTTTTGTAGGACGAAGGACCTATTCCTGATTTCAAATTGTATATCAGAAGACAGGATAAAGGGTCGTTCTTATTTGGAATTTCAGTTTGGTAGACAAACAAATAGGTCAATATTTTTTTTTTATATTTAAACCAATTTTGTCTTAATGCGTCGTAATTTCCATTAAAAAACAAATCCTCGGCTTTAAAGCTTGAAGCCAAACGAAGTTCGTACGGGATCAACTAGTTATAATAAATTGAAAAAAGTGAAAAAAAACCTAAAAAGTGCGAACAAGAAGAAAAATGTTGTAGAGTAAAAAAATAGAAAATCAGTTAAAAAGTATAACGCTTGAAAATTTTTAAGATGAAAAACGTTTAAAAGATAAAAAGTGAAAAAAGGTAAAAAGTCTAAAAACATTTTGAAGATCATAAAATTAAAATGTGCAAAAAGTTAATATAAAAGAGTAAAACAGTTTAGAGAGCTAAGAAACTTCAAAGTGAAAAAAGAGTGGAAAGGGTGAAAAGAGTAAAAATAGTTTGAAGCTCAAAAAAGTTAAATGGGCAAAAAATGTTTAAAAAATAAAAACAGTAAAGAAGTAAAAGAGCTAAGAAATTTTAAACGAGTTTAAACAATATAAGAAAATTAAGAGTATAAAGTGTCAAAAGAGTAAAACGAGGAAAAAGATAAAAAAAGTAAAAAGGATAAAATGAGTAAAGAATGAATAGAGTACACAGAGTTATAAAAATTAAAACAATTAAAAGAATTATGTTAAAAAGTGAAAAAAATAAGAAAAAAATAAAAAGAGTAAAAAAAGTAAATATTGAATAGAATACAAAGAAAAATTTAGAAAAGTTAAAAGAGTAAAACAATAAATAGAGTAAAACAATAAATAGAGTAGAAGTAGTAAAGAAAGTAAAAAGAGTTAAATTATGTAAAAGGTCAAAAGAGCTAAAAGAGTAAAACGAGGAAAAAGTGTAAAAAAAGTAAAAGGAGTAAAGAATGAATGAAGTAATTATAGTTCAGTGTAAAATGAGTAAAACAAGTAAAAAGAGTAGAAAGAAAGTATGGAGTAAACAGAGTGAAAACAGTAAAAAATAGATTTAAAAACAGAGTTAAAAGTGCATAGATCATAAAGAGTTATAGTAGTCAAAACGGAAAAAGACTGAGTAGAAAGAGTAAAATAAGTAGAAAGACTTTGAAAGAGCAAAAAGAGTAAAACGAGGAAAAGGAGTTAAAAACTTAAATGAATATAGAATGAATAGAGTACAAAGAGTTATAATTGTTACAAATGTAAGAAAGAGAAATGATTTGAAAAAGTTATGCAATTAAAAAAGAAACAAGAAAAAAAAGGGTGAAAGTAATGAGAGTAAAAAGAGTAAAATTTCTAAAAAGAGTTATGAGAGTAATTAGAGTAAAAAGAGTAAATAGAGTAAAGAAGCAAAGAGAACGAAGAGAGTGGAAAGTAAAAAGTTAGAAAAAGTTAAACCCGTCAATGGGGAGAAGAAAATAGAGAAATAGAGTAAATAGAAAATAAGTGGTAGAAAAAAAAGAATAAAAGTGAAAAAACTTATTAAAAAAATCTAATGAAATTTCTCGATCCGCTGGAGGAAAATCATAAAAATGTTAACACATTTTTGCGTTTAGTCGACCGTTTAAAGGACGGACCATTGATCGTGTTCTGGTGCGGCGCAGATGATGCAAGTTACGCAAAAAGATATTCACACATTAACTTTCCCCTACCCAAACTAGCGATGGCCGAATTTTTCAAAGGTGGGCGAGGGAAAATTGTTTCATGAGACTTGGTTCAACCCAATCGAAACGAAGCTTGACTGACTTGAACCGTGTTAATTACTTTATGACAGTTGAGGCAAATTATCGCATCTAAATTCAAGAAAGTCGAAATACTATTTTTTCGATCGAAAAACAAAGAATTTTTTCAAAAATCTAGAAGATTTCGATGAGACATCACTCAGACACTTTTCGAGTGGTGAAACCCGAAGCAATGACGATGATCATCATTGACGATCCTAACTAGCTGGTCGAGATGTTTATGACTAGAAGACCATGACGGTTTTTCAAAAATGTCTGTTTGTGTGCACTGGTTGTGAATTTTTCCTTTTTTTTTGTTTCTGGCTTTCGATATGTTTGTGTGACTGACTATCTTTCTGTGACCGGGCTAAAATTAGTCTTTCGATTTTCATATTTTGTGCCCCAATCCCGGTCAGTGTGTGGTTGCACAGATTTTGCGCCATATGCTGAATATTTTCCTAACTAGTGAGAGCAAAATTAGTAAGAATTTGGTAAATATTTGGTAAAAATTTACCAAATCTGATTCAGCACTTTAAATTTTCGATCAGGAAATTAAACTCAGTATAAAGATTCAAATAAGGAATTCGAAAAGCACAAAATTTAAAATTCAAATTCAGATCGCAATCTTGGATGTAATTCAAATTTTTGGATCTTTAAAACTCAGAAATTGAATTCCGGCCAGAATTAAGGTTTCAGATTCAAATTCCAGATTCAATTTTCAGATTTCAGATTTCAGATTCAGATTTCAGATCCAGATTTTAGATTTCAGACTCAAATTTCAGATTTAAATTTCAGATTCAGATTTCAGATTCAGATTTCAGATTCAGATTTCAGATTCCGATTTCAGATTCAGATTTCAGATTCAGATTTCAGATTCAGATTTCAGATTCAGATTTCAGATTCAGATTTCAGATTCAGATTTCAGATTCAGATTTCAGATTCAGATTTCAGATTCAGATTTCAGATTCAGATTTCAGGTTCAGATTTCAGATTCAGATTTCAGATTCAGATTTCAGATTCAGATTTCAGATTCAGATTTCAGATTCAGATTTCAGATTCAGATTTCAGATTCAGATTTCAGATTCAGATTTCAGATTCAGATTTCAGATTCAGATTTCAGATTCAGATTTCAGATTCAGATTTCAGATTCAGATTCAGATTTCAGATTCAGATTTCAGATTCAGATTTCAGATTCAGATTTCAGATTCAGATTTCACCCAGCTAACATGAAATCGTAATAGAAATGATAATCCAAATCGAATATTTAGACATTTTCAATAACCATCGTAAACAAGTTGGTATTGAGTGATTTTCTGTCATTCATTTACGACAAGCTTTGCCCAAAAAAAGTTGAATCGGATAGCAATTTAGTCAATTCGTAAATATGTCTCCAAATGGTTGAGAATACTCTAATTCGAAATTTACAATTTGAGTGAACTGATTTACGATAAATGGGCGATCCTTCCTACTTTCTTCCTTTGACTGGTTCGTGAACAGAAAATCTTACATATAGAGCTATAGCGCGAATCATTTCAACTGATGAGTTGGCATCGAGGTAAGATACCAGACAGACAACTCGGAGGCTGGAGTTCAAATCTCGGTCGGGGAAATCTTTTTTTTTTTCGTTTTATTCAAATTACTTCAAATCGTATATTTTGCTTTTTGTGGGGAAATCGAATCGTTAAAATCTTGTCATTGTAGATATATCGCCTCCACTTTTATAGCTATGTGCTATTTTGGTAAGTTTAATACAATCTTTTCGTCTGGTATATTCGTTTGATTAATTCTGTTGTTCCTGCGATATACCCTCTTAAATGTTTGCTGGGCAGATTCAGATTTCAGATTCAGATTTCAGATTCAGATTTCAGATTAAGATTTCAGATTCAGATTTCAGATTCAGATTTCAGATTCAGATTCAGATTCAGATTTCAGATTCAGATTTCAGATTCAGATTTCAGATTCAGATTTCAGATTCAGATTTCAGATTCAGATTTCAGATTCAGATTTCAGATTCAGATTTCAGATTCAGATTTCAGATTCAGATTTCAGATTCAGATTTCAGATTCAGATTTCAGATTCAGATTTCAGATTCAGATTTCAGATTCAGATTTCAGATTCAGATTTCAGATTCAGATTTCAGATTCAGATTTCAGATTCAGATTTCAGATTCAGATTTCAGATTCAGATTTCAGATTCAGATTTCAGATTCAGATTTCAGATTCAGATTTTAGATTCAGATTTCAGATTCAGATTTCAGATTCAGATTTCAGATTCAGATTTCAGATTCAGATTTCAGATTCAGATTTCAGATTCAGATTTCAGATTCAGATTTCAGATTCAGATTTCAGATTCAGATTTCAGATTCAGATTTCAGATTCAGATTTCAGATTCAGATTTCAGATTCAGATTTCAGATTCATATTTCAGATTCAGATTTCAGATTCGTATTTCAGATTCATATTTCAGATTCAGATTTCAGATTCAGATTTCAGATTCAGATTTCAGATTCAGATTTCAGATTCAGATTTCAGATTCAGATTTCAGATTCAGATTTCAGATTCAGATTTCAGATTCAGATTTCAGATTCAGATTTCAGATTCAGATTTCAGATTCAGATTTCAGATTCAGATTTCAGATTCAGATTTCAGATTCAGATTTCAGATTCAGATTTCAGATTCAGATTTCAGATTCAGATTTCAGATTCAGATTTCAGATTCAGATTTCAGATTCAGATTTCAGATTCAGATTTCAGATTCAGATTTCAAATTCAGATTTCAGATTCTTAAGATAAGTTAACCACCGTTAATTAATTTTGTAAATTTATTTTTCGGCATATCAGTGAAAAGTAGTTATGAAATTGATAAAGATGGATAGAGAAGTGAGAAGAAAGTTTACAGATGTTGAAAAGAGCGAAAGAGCATTTTTGCGAGGAAACTTTTTAACGTACACCATACTTTACCCTGCAACATTTCATTATTTAGGAGAAGTAGTACCGGGATAGAGGTGGCACTACCTTAACCTATACAATGAAAACTGGTTGGTCCGAAGTCTACATGTGGTGAACACGTATAGCCCGTCCGGAGTATACGTGTTCACCACATGTTGACTTCGGACCAACCAGATTTCATTGTATAGGTTAAGGTAGTGCCACCTCTATCCCGGTACTACTTCTCCTAAATAATGAAATGTTGCAGGGTAAAGTATGGTGTACGTTAAAAAGTTTCCTCGCAAAAATGCTCTTTCGCTCTTTTCAACATCTGTAAATTTTCTTCTCACTTCTCTATCCATCTTTATCAATTTCATAACTACTTTTCACCGATATGCCGAAAAATAAATTTACAAGATTTCAGATTCAGTATCAGATTTCAGATTTCAGATTCAGATTTCACATTCAGATTTCAGATTCAGATTTAAGATTCAGATTCAGATTCAGATTTCAATTTCAGATTCAGAATCAGATTTCAGATTGAGAATCAGATTTAAGATTCAGATGAAAGATTTCAGATTTTAGAATTCAGATTCGGATTTCAGATTTAGATTTAGATTTCCGATTCAGATTTCAAAATCAGAATCCATATTTGAATTCGGTTTCTTATTTTATACTCAGAATTCAGATTCAAAATCTGGTTCATTATGTCAATGTCTAAGATCAGAATCCAGATATTTGAATTGTTTTTATAAACTGACTTCAAAACTTTTCTTAATCTTCTTTTAAAATTTTAAGACTGAATGCAAAATGTTTCAATTTTAAAATAAAATTCAGATATTTTCAACTATTTGGTCTTGTTTTTCAATGAATGGTGGAATTTTCGCTCTCTAACACGTAGCTTATTTTGGATTTCTTATTCATGAAAGTATGTTTCATTCATGGAATTTTCCGCAATGGGTCTCCCCCAACTCCCTGGGAGCTGCTGCAGGGATGAAAAAGCGGGAAGGATCCCGCTTATTGATTAGTGCCCTGCCACAAGGGAAGAGTATGTGAGTGGGGGGCAAAATGGGGAATAGGCCTTCCCGAGAAGCACTCATCCACTCACCCATACACACCCACCTTCTTCCTCTGCTGAGGGGAAATGTTTTTCCTGGCTCACCCGCAAGCGCGCCCATTCATAGGGAAAATTTTCCGCCAAAGGATCCCAGCTGTAATGTGCTGGATTGAATGATAGGTACATTTTCATTCAAAAAGCTGAGCCTACATTTAGGGGCGCAGCAGTAGAAAAAAAATTCCACGTTCCTATCCTGATCTGATCGATGGCTATGGTACATCTTGGAAATGTGAGCTTCCGAGAACTCCATTTCTTCGAGTCGAGTCGAGAGGGAAATTTTGGGTTTCAGGCGTTGGATTTCCTGGTACGAGTTTTGCTCAGGAGCCCAACTACTTAATCGTTTGAAACCGTTTGTTTTTTCAGGCACTTCGGAATGGAACGGGGGACGTCCTTGGAGTCCTTCCAATACATGAAAAAAGTAAACATCCTGCAAACCGAGTTGCTGCTAAACTGTAACAAGTTCTCCCGCAGAGAAGTTCGCTGGCCAAGAAGACAATGACCTTCGGCTTTCTCGTTCCCTGAACCTGCTGCCTAGTCCTCCTCATTTCTGGAAGAGAGAAAATGTCATAAAAAATATAGAGCTGTGTAGTAATATATAGCATTTACTTACATACTTCGTTGCTGCCACCCAATCCGACCGACCAAGCCCACCTCAACGCCTCAACGCCGCCACCCAACAACCTTGAATCCTGCTGACGTCATTCGGACGGATCGGGAATAAACCGCCCGACCGACCGACGAGGATGCCGTTTTGGCGTCCCCCTTATCCCAATCCTGATATCCTGCTGCAGGAGCTATTTTTAGACAGGCAAATGGTTTTCGATTTCGGGATAACGTGGCAGGAACTCCCAAGTTTTTCCGTCGTTCCCAGTTGCGTTATTGTTGATGTTGAATGTTTTTTTTTCTTTTCTTCGGGGATTTGGGCGAAAGTGGTGGGGGTTGATATGTTAGCAGCAGTCCTTCCTGCTGCTATCCCGAAAATATCCTTGGATATGTAATAAATTTTAATTATAAAAATTATTTGGACCAAGTCGAAGCCTCAATAGGATTAATTAGAGGGAGCAGGAAAATACAAAACAGCAAAGACAGTTTTGAGCACTGGAATCGAATACGTGTTTTGTGTTCCTTTAGGGATTTAGGGCCTCGAAACCCCGAAAAGAGTAACAAAAAAAAGTTTAAAGTACTTTGATGAAAACTTTGACAAATTTATGAAATATTCAAATAATTTCAACAGCAAAAAAAAAACGGTTTTATCACCTTTTCTCTTCCAGGTTTTTCAAATTTTCGGTAAAAAAAAATCTGAATTTTTCTATTTGTACAATGAATTCGAATTTATTAATTTTTATAATCCCTTCTAATGATTAAAAAACGATTTCTTATTCGTGCCGACCTGAGTTTAATTGGAATTTGAAAATTTTTCATAACAATCAGACATTATTAACATTTTGGCAATCAGTCAGTCATATCGGGCATCCCGGTTACCTCGACCATCTCAGTCATCTCGATCATCTCGGCCATTTCAGCCGTCTCAGTATTCGAAATTAAATTTGCCAGTCAGTCATGTCGGGCATCTCGGTTATCTCGGAAATCTTAGTCATCTTAGGCATCTCAGTTATCTTACTCATTCCAATCCTAAGTCCCAGCAGTCAGCCAATCATCCAGATCATCTCGGACATCTCGATATTCGCGGTGCTCTCGGTCATCTCTGTAATCTCTCTCATTACGAGCATCTCAGGCATCTAGGTTATCTCGGACATCACGGTCATGAGTGACATATCTCGGCCATTCAGATCATCTCGGCCATTTCTATCATCTTGGTAATCTTGATCATTTGTCACCTAAATCCTCATCAATATGCAGAAAATGCTCTCTTCAGGTTGGTTCAGAGCAAATCGTACAGCGACAAAATCAAGGTACTGATGAGGAACGCAGAACTACCTTTCTAAAACAGCCCTCTCTACAAGCTAGTCGTTCTGAAAAGGCTGAGTTTCTCCCTTTCGATTTTCGATTCCCGATAATTTTACCAAGATCTCACTATGTGACGTTTTTTCTGGTTCAACAGTTTCATGAAAGGTTTGGACATGGATATTGAGAGACAGTGAAAAACGAAATCCAGCAACGTTTTGAAATTAGTGGTCTTACCAATTTGATAAAACGAACCGAAAGAAGCTGTGTGTGGTGTAAGGTCCGAAAATGTCTGCCGAAGAATCCTCGAGTGGCTGCACTTCCTGTACAAAGATTGACTCCTTTTTAACGTCCATTTAACTTCGTAGGCATTGATTACCTGGGTCCTGTTGAAGTCGTCGTCGGCCGCCGCAGAGAAAAACGCTGGGTTGCGGTGTTCACGTGCATGGTGGTTGGAGCGGTACATTTGGAAGTTGCCCACAGTCTTACCGCGCAATCGTGCATCATGGCGATCCGCCGTTTCATCAGCCGCCGAGGTCCAGCCTCCGAATACTTCTCGGACAACGGGACGAACTTTCGAGGTGCGAGTAAGGAGATAATCCAACGATTACGAGAAATTGATGCTGTTCGTGCAGATGAATTTACGACTGCTATCACGAGTTGGCACTTTATCCCACCTGGAACACCCCACATAGAAGGTGCGTGGGAAAGGATGGTGCGCTTGGTGAAGCAAGTCATGAACGACGAAATCCTCCTGACTATGCTTGCTGAAACTGAGGACATGACAGCAGGCCCCTGACTCTTGTAACCACGGACCCAGTGATGGGTGCACTTTGTCCAAATGTCTTCCTGTAAGGTTCAGATCCCAACGAGCCGCATGAAGTCATTCAACCTACGCATCCTGCAGAAGCACTTCGGGATGCTATCAAGAGATTGCAGCAGCTGTCCGACCAGTAATGGAAGCGGTGGATTAGAGAGTACGTGCCGACCAGTCAACCAACGGTCCAAGTGGTTCTCCGAAACAAATCCTCTAAAGAAACGGGATCTCGTATACGTGGTCGAAGGCAGTCGACGCAAAGCATAGGTTCGAGGAATCATCGAGGAGCCGATCGTTTCTGGTGACGGAAGGGTGTTACGGGATGGCTTACCGAAGGCGAACCTACGAAATGAAAGATTCTCGAAAACTTTAAATTTGATTTTGATTTATAATTTTGGCAACATTTTCACCCACATTCCCCTATTACATATTGCGATCAGATATTAATAGTCACAACTGGATTGAGTTGTCGCCTACGGTCAACGGTCCGAAATCTTGGTTTAACTATTTTCGATTATTTTATGAACGATGTTTTGTGATATATTTTTTTTATAGCCAAATTATTTTATTATTTTAAGAAGAGAAATCACCGTGAATTTGTTTTTTTTTTTATGAAATTAATTTGCGGCTTTCTCGGTGAGGGTTGAAGAGTTGAAATGAAAGACGGATAAAAGATCAGAAGAAAATTCTTAGGTGGTGAATAGAGCGAAGAGAATTTGGAGTAGAAGCTTGATCACATACTAAATTCTTTGTCCCGCACCAATTAACTGTATTGAAGAAGTAGTACCCAATAGAGAAGGCACTACATTTTTCGATACAGTTAATTATGGATGGTTCGACCGCCATGTAAGTGCACATGTGCCGAATTAGTAGTCACCTACGGCATCTTCCATGAAAGCGCTGCAGCGCACTGTCTTCAACCTCTGCCTTGATGTGGGTAAACTTTCTTTCGCCGCCTTCGGTGTTAGTTTCGGATCTACTGCCGTTTTCGTTCTACCCAAGTGGCTGATGCCACAGTTAATTTTGCCGGCGCAGCCTGCGCTGCTGCTGACGTTCGCTGGCCGAGCTGATGCGCCTGGGCACCACTGTCGTTGCTGATAGCTGTCCTGTTGAGTGAGCGCGGCTTACGCTTCCGTTGATGTTGTGCGGCCGACCAGGCCACGGTTGCCACAGCTGACGGTCCGACATGGGAAATCCTGCCGACGTACTAACCGACCGGTAGCACTTGGGCCCCAGAGATGATGGCCGAGCCGGAAAACCACAATGGATCCTGATGTGGTGAGAAAATTCCTGCTGGAGCTGCTTCAAAGTGGAGACACCAATCACCTCGACTGATGCTGCTGCGGACGCAGCGGATTGCGAGCACCTCAGGGACCGATGTCCCAATTGATTCGATCGACGATAGGATCGAAGATGTGCAGCTGGCTCCGCAGATGGTGATTGCCAAAACCGCCTTAAATTGTACTGCTAAAGCAGCGGAACGATCACAAACAGGACCGCTGACGAATGTTGCAACTGCCGGTGCAGTGGGGACGAAACTGGTGATGATGATATGTGGCTGGTGGCCACCCATGTGCTGCCACTGACTGGTACAGCCAACTGCCTACTGAGAAGCTGCCAATTCGCCCTGTGGACGACTCCACGTCGTTTCTGCTGGCACTCAGTTTTGGCCAGCACATTGGCCTATCTGCCGTTCTTTTCCTTCGAAGATTTTCTCCGCCGGAAGTAAATCGCCGTGTGGGACGTGTGGTGATGACGAGGGTACTTACTTTCTAGACCCTTTTTTCTTGCGTCAAATCTTTCCCCGATGTCAATCGTTCTTCTTGGCTTCCCTATCGAAGAATAATCCATTTAGCCTTTGGCTTTCCGTTTTGAAAGCAGGGACTTACCCTATCGGATCGGCGTCGATCTTTGCTCGGCCGTTGGTGGACCTCAGAAACGAATAAGATGTGCGGTGTGGATCTGCGATTTTGGTTAGGTTTGTGGTTAGTTTGATGGTGTTTTCATGCCGCTATCGGTAGCGAAATTTAACCTGCTTTTTTCTCGTTCCTGGCGCTCTGTAGCGGATTGCGAGCTTTTTTTCCCACTCGAGGGCTCTTTATGCCCGATACTCGGCGCACAAGCGTTTTTTCCCGACAGCAAGCACGCTGTCACAACTTTTTCGTCCGATGCTATCGAATTTTCTCCCGGAACTGGATCTGTCAGACGGGTTTTTTTTCTCTTTTCGTCCCTGTAGGAATTTGTCGTCTTCTGCTCGAATTCTGTCAAACCGTGCTGGTTTGTGTTCGATTTTTTTCCGATCAGGGATGAGATCAGTTTCTGTTGTACGCTTAATGTAATTTAGCTAAGGGATGGGTTTTATCAAAAATAATGTTGCCAGTCGTTCATATCGTATCGAAAGTTTCATGACTAATGTATAGTAAAACTTATATGTAACAAGAGTCCGTCAAGCTTTGGTACCGTAAAACAGGGAAACTTTGGTCACCGGGGTAAATTTGACCAACAATAAACTTTCCCACATTATCATCAATAACTCAGTCTATAGTTTGAATTTTTGAGAACTGTTTTCTACGTTTGAAAGCCTATTAATTCAGTATCAAATAGACAACATTTGGTTTGTATTTGAATTTTTTTTTGTTAGTAAAAATTCAATTTCAAAATCAAAAAAAATATTTTTTTTCCAATGCTCTCAAACAAACAGCTCTCCTGATGATACCAAAAAGCCTTAAGAATCAAACGAGGTGTTTGATGTGAAAGAACAACTTATTTTCTTTGTAAATGAACAGTTATAGTGCTTTTTTTATAGTCATTTAATGATAAATTTTTAATATTTGGATAATAAGGACAATTGCCAAGAGTAAGCACATGTCCCGCTTTTGACAGACGGATGGCAACTCTATGCTATACTATAAATGCTGCTCTTAGGATTAGTATTTTCATTTAATCCGAACAGTCTTATTAGTCATTTCAATCGCTAGGCGCGATACTCTCGGTTATCTTAATCATCTCGGTTTCCTCTAGCATTTCGCGTATCTCGTCATCTTGTCATCTTGGAAATCTTGGCCATCTCAGTTCAAAAACCCTCAGTTCTATCAGTCATTTCAATCGGTATTCGCGATTCTCTCGGTCATCACAATCCTCTCGGTCATCGCACTCATCTTGGCCATTTCGCTTATCTCGGTCATCTCAGTTCTATCAGACATTTCAATCATCTTGGTCATCTCGGGCATTTTGATATTCGCGATCTCGCGATTATCTCAATCATCTTGGTTATTTCCGATATCTCGTGTATCTCGCTCATCTCGGTCATGTCAATTACCAGAATCATTTCAAGAACGAGGAAGATAGCTTAGCAGTCGAGGTTCTTGAGGTCTTGGTAGAAAGATGCAGTTCCCTTTATGGAAGCGTTAATTCTAGTGGCATCGAGTGAGACCACTTATGCTTAGTGATGAGAAACAAGTTTGACGAGAGTACAAGTACATTTCAGTTTCGTCCATCTGTTTCAACGCTGACTAGTCCTGTACCGTGGAGTCAGTCGAATCTGTCTTTTTAGTCAATCTAGTCCAGTGGTTTTCAAAGTGGTCCCTACCGCCCCCTTGGGGGCGTTGAGAGCTTCCAAGGGGGCGGTGAGCTCAATGTTGGAATTTGGGGGGCGTTGGAAGGGCTCAGGGGGCGGTGAGGTTGTAATTCATATTTTCACAAATCACGAGAACACATAGATTTGAAAAACAATGAGCAAGTTTGACGCAAAAAATGAAATTACGTTAGAACACTAGACATCAGGTTGAAGACTAAAATATTTGTAAGATCACAGAGCAGCAAACCAATTTTTGTTCCAGTTTCTCAATAATTATTTTTAAATGTAACTAAAACATTTTTTTAAATTGTCACTGATTTTGTATACGCTCTACATGTTTATAATGTTTTGTAAGATTATTTTGGGTTTAACTAAAACGAGAATAATTTTAGATGAAAATGCTTGATAATTTTTAAATTGTATTGTCTCAGAAAATCTGCTAAACAGAAAATACCTTCGAAAAAATTTGTATAAAAAGGCGTCATCTGTAATTAAATGTGATTTTCTTGAAAGAATATATGTAAGAATAGTTATAGATAAGAGAATTTTTATTTTATGTTCTTATTTGTTCATCTCAATTTCAACCAATGTAAAAATCAATTGTGCTATTTGCCATGGATAAACTTTTAATCTATTCGGTTATCACTAACTTTACCTGGATTCAGTTATTAGAATCTAATTTAAACTTTAAAACCCGTGAATGCTGCATAACTTAGAACAGGACTCAAATTCAGATATCAAGAAGTAATACTATTCTTACCTTATTTTACGGGCCTGACAGTATTTAATTTGTATTCAATAATGCAATTTAGTCTTCAACACTAATGTAAATTAATCGTGAATAGAAAATTGTGTTAAGCAAAATTAAAGATGTATGATTTGATATTAAAACAAACTAATTAATCAGTTTAAGTAAGTGTCCTGGAAATTTTACAAAGAATTAATTGTTTACTGAGGGTTGAAGCATTATGAGGCCCTTGGGGCCAAAAAGGTATAAGTTCATAAAAGCTAATTTCGAGAAAACACCCAAGCAACCAAAAGTCCCATAAAACAGGTACAAAAACGCTTACTCAGCCCCATCATTGACATGAAGTACGTTCTATGCAGCTCAAAATTTAAGTTTTTATTGATACTTTCAAGTTCCAAAACAAGTTTAATGATCTTCTATTCAGCTTCCAACGGCCTCTTAATTCAGCAATCGCAAAATGAGCAAAAAAATTTCTCTCTATCTCAACTGAACCGTTGGCTTCGGTTCATATCACCTTCTCTTGATTATTTACTGTGTTCTGTATCGGTGCCGCCATGATGCTACGCGCCGGATTTCAAACTCGACAAATTGCTCAATTGCTTCTTTCCTACATTTCCTACATATATCGCATTACAATTACTTATTGAAAAAAAAACTTGCCCAGCTTGGGGATCGAACCCCGACCTTCGTGGTGAGAATCGAACACGCTACCACGAGACCACGCCTAGATGTTGTTCTAACTGAAACTAAAACGCGAAGAGGCGATTTGATTTTGGAAGCACATCAATGCACTTTTTGTGACTTATCTAATCCCGTTTGAGCACTTTTGTGCCATTTATGTGACTTACCAAATCCCGTATTGGGCACTTTTGTGCCCTTTATGTGACTTAAGTCCCGTATAACGTACGTATAGATCACTTTTGCTGCTTTCAAGTTCGGTAATGAGCACATATAGTTCACTAATGGGAATTGGGCAAAACAAGTCACATACAACGTACATATTAATCACTTTTGCAACTTTCAAGTTCATTAATGAGTACATAAAGTTCAATAAAGGGAATTGGGCAGTTGATTCTCTTTGTCAGCCAATATGTAACTTTCAATGCCTTCATTCAAGTAAATATGTGACTTTTGGTTGCTTGGGCATGCTTTCAAGTTGTTATGTTTGGTCATTTTCCATATATTTTTCAAAAATTACGCATTTTTCTTTCGAACAAAATATTATGTAAATAAAATTCTAAACATCTGAAAAATCATGAAATATATTTCGAAATATAAAGAATCGTTTGACATTATTCAATCAAAATCGATTATTTTTACACTTATAACACCTTATAATGTCCCCTTCCCCTTTGGCTCTAAGGGCCTCATATAGATTTTATTTGATTTGAAATTTATTTATTTGGAAGAGTGCCGTGCTCTATCCCGATTAGGCATCAAGGTTGCCAAAAAAAAATCTGTGTTTTCGAGGAAAAAAAATCTAAGTTTCTGTGATTTTAACCAAAAATTCTGAGATGGTTTTCTGTGATACTTTTTCATTAAATTTCATTGAAAATTCATGATCAATTGAATTTATTCCACATTTAAGTTGGGTAAAATGAATTAAAATTACCAATCTTGAAATTCTATTTTTTTTACTCAAAATAAAAAATCTAAATCATATGATGGCCAAAAAAATCATTATTTTGAAAATCCATTTAAAATTCAAAAACTTTGTGAAATCTGTGAATTTTTCAATATTCTGTGTTCTGTGACACAGATTCTGTGATGAAAATTTGTTCAAAATTCTGTGAAATTACAGATTTTTCAGTGATTTCGGTAGCTTTGTTAGGCACCCACATATAAATTTTAATGAGTTTTAAGTTAAGCCTTCCAACAACATCAAGCCCAATGGTCCGAAAATCAATCAAAACAAACACTCAGGATGCGTTTCCTGTTGGAAACATTCCGATTGTATAATGGGATAGCGCCTCTCGCTACTGCTTCGCCTGGCTGGTATGCAATCTCGATCAGCGCTCCTATCAGCTATGCAAACCGAGTCGCATCATTCAGAATCATCGGTTCAGCAAACATCGCATATCGGAGATGAGTGAGATACAAACTGATCCATTCTGAATGTAGCTCACTCAGTATCTGCCTGAATTATATGAAATTCAAAATTATTTTTTGCAGGACGAGAAAAATCAAACAGTTGTGCGGGACACCATAAATTCTCAGTAGTTTTAACGTGACGTACGACATTTTAATAAGAGAACTTGTAAAAATTGAAAAACACGGCGAAAGTGAACATCTTTCCCTCACAAACACAACTGCAATTTGATTTTGATCATACTGATGTTAAAAAACGTTATAACAACAAATAAATTTATTAATTTGCTTTATATCAAATCAAACAAAATACGCTAATGATCGGCTTCATGTATCATTCACTCACTGCCTGATCCATTCACTCCTGATCGAAGACCAACAAGATTCGCCATATGCATTGCGCATTGGTGATATTCCAATTTGATGATGGTGCTGCACTGTTTTGACAGCAAGCATCGTGCGAGGTGATCTGTATTTTAGCGATGAATTGAACGATCGATGATCGGGTAGGTCCAGTAGCAATCAATAACGAAACCCGACCGCTGTACGTTCAGGTGCGAAGTGCAATCAGAAACATTCATTGAAAATGAGTGATATTCAGAACACTGATCAAGCCAAAAGCTAATGGTTTTTCAACGATCCAGATTTTCTTTTTTTTTCAATAGATTTTCTGAAAATTTGCTCATGGGGGCGTTGACCTCGAAAATATTACAAAAGGGGGCGGTGAGTGAAAAAAGTTTGAAAACCACTGATCTAGTCAGTCTAGTCGGTCGAGTTAGTTTACTTAGTCTTAACTAGTCAGTCGATTCAAACGAGTTAGTCGAGTCACTCTAATCGAGTCAGTCTTTTTTATTGGTTGACAACCCAATTCAAGAATTGCATTCCAAAGCACGGTGAGTCATCGTGTCCCTCAAGTTTGCAACTCTGGCTCCATTGGTGAAATTGGACGACTCAATATTACTGACATTTGTCTTCACTTCGAACTGTTTAACAACACACTATCCTTCGATAGTGGAAGGTCTTTCGCGCCATTGCGCTCCAAGGCAATGCTAGTTTCGAATCCACTTGTCAGCACAACCTAATTTCCACATTACTCGATGTACAACCTCGTTTCTCTATCGAGTTGAGATCCGACATTTAATCCTGTTTAAAAAAAAGTCCACAGTTTAGCGCAACTACTGGCTCCGCGACTCTGATCCAAAGTGCAGACCACAGACACAAAACGCGTTGTCGACGACACTTTCTGTGGTCGCTGACGTGAGTCAGGGGAGAAGACCCCCCGAGCCCCAGACCCCTCCGACACCTCTAGTGTTGAGTTAAGTCACCACTTTCCGCAACTATTCGCACTTATTCAGGTCGCATACGCGACTCGGACGCAGCAATTGATACGCGTGTCGAACACTGAAACTTCTGGCACTACATTGTGCCTCGTTTGACACCTCTATAAGTTTTGACTTGTAAAAAGTCACCCCTTTGGGCAACTACTCATTTAACGAGTCGGGTCTAGGAGGTCCCGAAACGCAAAATGAATGGTCGGAACGCACTTCCTCCGGACGCATCCGCAGTTTAGGGACATGACCCTCCGAGCGTGAGTCGGACCCTTACGTCTGACATGTCACCACAATCAGATCAGTCCAGTAGATCGAGTTGGTGGAGACAGTTGAATAAGTCGAGCCTTACAATTCATTAAAATTGGTCGAAGAAGTCGAGTTTGTCGACTCAAGTCAGTCGATTCAACTAAGTAAAGTAGTAAATTAAGCGAAAAAGAAAACCCTAAATGATTGAGTCACTATTGATAAAGCTGTTGAGACTAACGGTTTCAGCCTATTTTGGATCCTCCGGAGACAAAAGTTTTGGATCGGTTCGATCCACCAGCAGGAAATCTTCAGAAACCGCCATCGAAGAACGGAAACAGTTTGTTTTGGTCCTGTTCTCTATGCGCCAATTCGCAACTGATGATTGCTGAGAACAATAGGTTGATGTACACAGATGTACACGTTATAACTGTTTACATCATCACACGGTGAAGCGAGACTACTCAAATAAGGTTTGTGGTAACACGACAGTGTTGCCAGATATTCTGGGTAGAAGTATCATTTTACTCATGAAAAAATGAGTACTTTCCCGGTCAGGGAATCCAAGTGAAAAATAAGTTATCGCTAATTATACAAGTAAAATTGTACGAGTAGACGAAGAATGCGAATAATTCTAACTTAGTTTTGAAAATATCGTTAAACGACGAAATCTAGAATCCCATTTTCCTCCAATGGAAGCGTGCAACCGGAGTTTGAAAAAGACGACTAACGGAAATCAGCAGCCAGCAGCAAAAGAAACCCCGACAGCAACACGAAGAAGAACCGACCGACCGATTGGTAAGTCGACATTCTCTTACTGACCCAGTTTCGGGCAGGCGGCAGCAGCAAACACGATGATGACGACGATGTCGGTGGGCACGAAAATTGTTTTTTTCAGCCGGCTCCGTGATGTTTGTGCCCTCTTCTTCCGGCAGGCCCATTTTTCCAGCCCATCTCTCACTCACTGCCTGACGGCTTGGCCTGACTGCCGTCGAACGCTGACGGAGGCACAACTTTTTGCCAGAGCAATCGTCCTTCCGGGATGGAACCAATTGGAAACTATGGGTACACAACAACACATCACAAGAATAAGTGTGGATTTTGGCAAAATTTATTCCTGCAATGGGCTCCAGCTTCAGGAAGGAAAATGTTTGGTGTGTTGATTTTTCGCAACTCATTCCCTGAAGCTTTTCTCACTCTCCTGAAGGACCAAAGCCAGCGACAGCGGCAGATTGGGTGGGTTGGATTCTGACTTCACCCGAAAACCACACACAGGACTCACAAAACTACTCCCGGATGACGTCAATGACTGTTTCAGCGGCGCACTGGACCTGCCTCTCGTTCGTTCGTCGGTGTCTTCTTTTTCCTGTGAAGATGGAGCTACTGAAGCTGCTGGAGCTGGAACGAAGAGTCACACGCACCGAACACGTGGTGGAGGTCAGGCGCTCCTTCATGTGGCTGGCTGGATGGATGGATAGAAGTTATGGTTTTGTTTCCTCCGTGCGTTCGCTTGGTCTGTACAGGTGCTGCTGATATGCCGATGGCCTACCGCAACCTGACGTCGATTATGTGATCTCGGAGAGCAAGCCAAAAGAAAAAAAAATTATAACTCTTATAGAACGTTTATTTTTAAAATACCTAACCCATTTAAAAATAGGTAATTTGAAAGTATGTCGTTAAACCAAAGTTGCTGTCAGTAATTAATAAAAAAACATAAATAATCAATAAGACATGAATGACAAATTCGCATTCGCATGAACAGTCGCCAAAAATTTTTGTCATTTTTATCATTTTTATCATTTTTGTCATTTTTGTCATTTTTGTCATTTTTGTCATTTTTGTCATTTTTGTCATTTTTGTCATTTTTGTCATTTTTGACATTTTTGTCATTTTTGTCATTTTTGTCATTTTTGTCATTTTTGTCATTTTTGTCATTTTTTGTCATTTTTGTCATTTTTGTCATTTTTGTCATTTTTGTCATTTTTGTCATTTTTGTCATTTTTGTCATTTATCTCATTTGTGTCATTTTTGTCATTTTTGTCATTTTTGTCATTTTTGTCATTTTTGTCATTTTTGTCATTTTTGTCATTTTTGTCATTTTTGTCATTTTTGTCATTTTTGTCATTTTTGTCATTTTTGTCATTTTTGTCATTTTTGTCATTTTTGTCATTTTTGTCATTTTTGTCATTTTTGTCATTTTTGTCATTTTTGTCATTTTTGTCATTGTTGTCATTTTTGTCATTTTTGTCATTTTTGTCATTTTTGTCATTTTTGTCATTTTTGTCATTTTTGTCATTTTTGTAATTTTTGTAATTTTTGTAATTTTTGTCAATTTTGTCATTTTTGTCATTTTTGTCAATTTTGTCAATTTTGTCATTTTTGTCATTTTTGTCATTTTTGTCATTTTTGTCATTTTTGTCATTTTTGTCATTTTTGTCATTTTTGTCATTTTTGTCATTTTTGTCATTTTTGTCATTTTTGTCATTTTTGTCATTTTTGTCATTTTTGTCATTTTTGTCATTTTTGTCATTTTTGTCATTTTTGTCATTTTTGTCATTTTTGTCATTTTTGTCATTTTTGTCATTTTTGTCATTTTTGTCATTTTTGTCATTTTTGTCATTTTTGTCATTTTTGTCATTTTTGTCATTTTTGTCATTTTTGTCATTTTTGTCATTTTTGTCATTTTTGTCATTTTTGTCATTTTTGTCATTTTTGTCATTTTTGTCATTTTTGTCATTTTTGTCATTTTTGTCATTTTTGTCATTTTTGTCATTTTTGTCATTTTTGTCATTTTTGTCATTTTTGTCATTTTTGTCATTTTTGTCATTTTTGTCATTTTTGTCATTTTTGTCATTTTTGTCATTTTTGTCATTTTTGTCATTTTTGTCATTTTTGTCATTTTTGTCATTTTTGTCATTTTTGTCATTTTTGTCATTTTTGTCATTTTTGTCATTTTTGTCATTTTTGTCATTTTTGTCATTTTTGTCATTTTTGTCATTTTTGTCATTGTTGTCATTTTTGTCATTTTTGTCATTTTTGTCATTTTTGTCATTTTTGTCATTTTTGTCATTTTTGTCATTTTTGTCATTTTTGTCATTTTTGTCATTTTTGTCATTTTTGTCATTTTTGTCATTTTTGTCATTTTTGTCATTTTTGTCATTTTTGTCATTTTTGTCATTTTTGTCATTTTTGTCATTTTTGTCATTTTTGTCATTTTTGTCATTTTTGTCATTTTTGTCATTTTTGTCATTTTTGTCATTTTTGTCATTTTTGTCATTTTTGTCAATTTTGTCATTTTTGTCATTTTTGTCATTTTTGTCATTTTTGTCATTTTTGTCATTTTTGTCATTTTTGTCATTTTTGTCATTTTTGTCATTTTTGTCATTTTTGTCATTTTTGTCATTTTTGTCATTTTTGTCATTTTTGTTATTTTTGCATTTTTGTCATTTTTGTCATTTTTGTCATTTTTGTCATTTTTGTCATTTTTGTCATGATTTATGTCATATTTTTCATTTTTGTCACTTTGTTTTTTTTTAATTTTGCATTCATGTTCTGTCTTTATTTTTTTTTAATTTTGTCAATTTTGTTAATTTTTCTCATTTTTGATATTCTTGCCTTTTTTCTATTTTTGTCATTCTTTTTCATTTGTTTTTTATTTTAATATTTAAACATTCTTGTAATTTTTGTTATTCCATTCATTTGATTCATGTCTTCATTTCAAACTTTGAAAATAAAAAATCGAAGGCCGAAAAGGAAACTGATTATGTTTATTAATAATTTAAGTTCGTCAAACAAAATTGTAAAAACGGAAATCAAATTCGATTATCGAACATCAAAAATGTGCAAATGCAAATCCAAAAAAGGCATTGGGCCTTTATTTTTTAAGTTGTGTAATGGATGTTGCAAATACACCCAGCGGGTTCCCTAGAATCGCCAGTTTTTAAATGTCTCATGGTAAACTTTTTCATCGCCTTACTCCTCCGGAAAGTGAATGAATATCCCACTGCTGATCGGATTTTTCTTCTAATTGATAAAATTTATTGTCACTTTCCACCCACGGTAACTTGCGTCAGAAGCCCGGAATTCCATAAGTGTATATTAATAGATAGAAATAGATTGAGCTGCCACATTGGAGACATAATATGGAAGGTGTCGGTATATTTTTAACTTAATCCGATCCGATTAATCGGTGACATTTGAAGTTCTTCCACTTGTTACAAGGAGCGAGTTTTAAACAATTAGAAGTATGGTTTTCGGAAAACGTTGGGCAACATTTACAGACAGATTGGATATGGACGGACACACAATCTATAAAAGGTACAGAAAATAGATACGATCAATATAAACAAAATTTGCTACCTTTTGCCACATTTAAATGAGAGCAGGACAGTGTGGAGAAAAACAGTACAAGGCGAATCCGCGTGTTGCGTTTCGTTTTCCATGCAACCGATAAAAGTATATTTTTTCTTTAACCCAGCAGTGTATATTAGACCGGTCCATAACAGTTAAAATTGTTTGAACTATAAATTTTGCTAATCTGAGCTATATAGCATACTAGAGGCATATTTAAGAACAAAAAAAAAGAAGTTTGTTGATTTTTCATAAATTTTGTCGAGAATCCCCATACAAGTTTAAAGCCGATTGCGTCGCCTCGTGCTTCAACCAATTGAGCTGGCACTTTCAGAAAGTCATTTTTTTTACTTAATGGCACCAATCTGGGGGTGCCGCGTTGAAAAAATGGCGAGAAAAATCATCTCATACAAATATGGACCAGTCTAGTGTATATGCTGAAAATTTGCGCGAACGGACACACATTTGCACACATTCACACATACATATGTACACACGATGGCAGGGCGCCTCAGTTGGAAAATGTAGTCCACGCGAGAAATGTTCATGTGGATCGGAACGTGCTGGGTGGAAAGGCAAATTTTTTGGTAGTAAATCACCTAGCAAGGATTTTTGTCTCCGTTTAAAAAACATGACAATTTTTAGTTAACGTCAAGATTTGTATTCATCTATAAATATTAGGGTGGCAACCAAATCGATCATTTCGAATTTTGAAACCGACCATATGCATTTTGTAGACTGGCCTATTAAACTGTTGATGTTTTCTGGCACTTTTTCCATAATTGTCGTTTTCTGGACCCTATCAGTTCTATTTAAAAATCTTCTCCGGAAAATCATCGTAAAGCTGAGAGTTTTTCCTACCTGTGAGATTGGTAGGCGAGTATTCTTGACCCCAAAGCCTCAAAAGCCAGAAAACGAGCTTTTTACAGATGGCTATGGTCGATTCTGAGGAGTTCGTCAAGCTCCAAGCCTACTGAAGCTGTGAATCCATCTGGAACAAAGTGATCCAGAATGTGCATGGCTTCACAATACGAAGACTCCGGCAAGGTTGCCGAAAAAAATTCTGTGTTTTGACGAAAAAAAAATCTGACTTTCTGTGATTTTACCCAAAAATTCTGTGATGGTTTTCTGTGATGCTTTTTCCACAAATTTCACTCAAAAGTCATGTCAACATGCGTCTTTTTAACATTTTATTTAAGAAAAATCAATAAACACACCAATTTTAATCATAATTTTCCAGTTCAAAGATAAAAATACAAAATTTATATTGACACGAAAAATTAAATTAAAAAAAAAGTCCCAAATTTCCAAATTCTGTGAAATCTGTGAATATTCTCAAAATTCTGTGTTCTGTGACACAGATTCTGTGACGAAAATTGACTCAAAATTCTGTGAAATTATAGATTTTTCTGTGATTTCGGCAACCTTGGACTCCGGCGCTGAGTAATTTGCAGTATTGGTATTGACAAAAAAGGAAAAAAGGAAACAGGGTTCGTTCCAGGAGTGCAGATTAGTAAAAAGGCTCAGTTGTGAAAATTTTGACGTTGATGAAGAGAACCCTGGGACTTTAAGTAGCGAGCAGCTTCGAAGGCATGTTCTACTTACTGAAATAATGTATGCAGGTTTGCGTCAGACCTTCCTCCACATGATGGCGTGCTTGATGTGTGCCTTGTTTTTTGAAGTTGAGGTTTATATTCCAAAAAATGTTACGATTGTTTGGTTAATTCGATTTGATTGTATATAAAAAAAAGTTCCAGCTTGTTGAAGTTTTATAAACAAGGACGGGAACTTTGTTACTTTGTTGAGTTGCCCGCTTGAGCTTAAACTTTAAACAGAGATTCTTTTATAACTGATTTTTCCGTTTTTCTCCTTCTTTTTTTTCTCTATCGCCAACTCCAGACTGGTACGGAAGACCTCGTAGTAACTCGCGCCCGTCACAGCATCCATATCCGCAGGATTTCTAACCACCAAGGCATGGCCGAGCGAGAAACTACCAAGCTAGAATCCCGTCACGACCACCCGAATGGTATCTCCGCTTCCTTTTGCTGCAGGAAAGATCGTAGCTGAGTAAGTGAACTGATAAGCTTAAACCAATGAAGGTATTGCTCAAAGCACCCATGACCCGAAAGGAACTGCGTCAGGTAGAAGTTGACCTCTCCATACTTCCGATTTACCCAGTCTGAAAGTCGCGGGATTAGCCTATGCGTCCATCTTGCATTATTCGATGCGTCCCATTGCTCCTGGCACTTGAGCATTGACGCTGCTCGTTGAATTTTACGCACTCCTCTAACAGCTCTTGCTTTGTAACACTCCATATCCTCCGTCAGAGTTATTTCGATGCCCATGATGACAAAAGCTGCATCTGCTGATATGGTCCTGCATGCACATGAAACTCGCATGACTATCAGCCGATGTGTGCTCCGTTATTTGGATCGGTTGCGCTCTACCTCTCTCGCGGAGCTCCAGGTCGCTCCTCCGTATTGTAGTTTCGACAGTGCTACGCTCGCAAAGAGACGTCTTTTACTACTCTTTGGACCATGGCACTTCGGCATAATCCAGGCCAATGAATCTATGACTTTCGATGCACTTTCACAACAGACATGCGCACCAAAACTTAAACAATTGTCGACCATTACTCCAAGGTATTTCAGCTGCTGTTTCGAAGATGTCGTGTGCCCTTCAACAGTAATCTCCATGTGCGGCACAACTCTTTTATTGGTCACGAGCAGAACTTCAGTTTTATGGTGAGCTATCTGAAGCTTAATTCCCTCCATCCAGATGCCAACCCTTTCTATGGACACCGTTGCAAGGTCTTCTACCTCCTCGATTGTTTCACCGGTGATCATGAGCACGATATCGTCAGCAAATCCGACTATCTACACGCCTGCTGGTAGTTTCAGCGTTAACACCTCATTGTACATGGCATTCCAAAGCACAGGTCCGAGTATGGAACCCTGTGGAACACCCGCTGTTACGGCAGTAGATCGTAACCCAGTTTCGGTTTCGTACGTCAGGACACGATTTTCGAAGAAGCTTCCTATTATCCGCCAGAGGGTATTGGGAATGCCACCATTCCACCGTAAATCTCCCTTTCCGAAAACCGAACTGTCTGTCCAACAGTCCACTTTCGCCTTCTGTGTTGATAATAAGTCTGTTAAATATTATCCTCTCCAGTAGCTTACCAAGAGTGTCCAGCAGACAAATGGGTCTGTATGATGATAGATGGTTTCGATAGTAGCACCAGCTTCGCCGTTTTCCACGAATTGGGAAAAGATCCCTCGACGAGACACTTTTGTAGCACCACTCTGAAAGTATCCGGAATGGCCTGTATTGCTCCCTTCAGCACTGCATTTGGGTTTCCGTCCGGACCAGGGAATCGCAATTTTCTTAGCGATAGCCACAATTTCCTCGTTCGTTACTGGCTCGATGTCGTGGGCTCCCGCGTCCTATGGGTTAAGTGGCCACTGCGTCGGGCCATGCTGCGGGAAAAGATGTGCAACGATTTCTCTCAGTTTTTCCGGACACTTTTCGGTCTGCAACCTTGGGCCACCGAATCTCTCCAGTGCAACTCTATAGGCCTGGCCCCATGGATTATCATCTACGCTCTGGCATAACGATGTAGACAAGTCTCATAGATGTTTAATCGGCCTACAGCATTCATTGGCCTAACGACTATTCGGCTTGATGTCCGTTAGGCGGCGTGACCATTTGGCCTAGTGTAGGCATCTTTCTGAATTCGGGTCCTTTGAAACATAACGGTAATTCTTCTGAAAAATCAAAAAAGGGGCTTTCGGTAACCCAATCCCAAAAATTATAAACATTAAATACTTATTCAACGATCTATATCCAGACGGAGAGAAAAATTAAACAGATTTCCCATTTAAAAAAGGAAAAGTAAAACCGGATAACATAAGGCCACCACAATCGGCAGCAGCCAGCAGCAGTCGGGGAGCGTGAATGGAAACGGGTTCGAGTGAAAAAGTGGTGGGAAGAGATGTGTTCTCTGCTGCCATCACGATGATGATGATGATGATGTTGGCACGTTGCTGGTTGGCTGGCTGGTTGCGGCAAAAGAGGGCAAAGAATGGCAAGGCGATTCTAAAAATAGAACTTGGTTTTTGTGGGGAGTTTGTTAGGTTGAATTTGTTCGGGTGCGGCCTGATGGGATGGCACATTGGCGTTGTAGCAGGGAGAAAAGGGGGGTGGGCAGGTTGAGAGCCGAATGTCTGTGTGGGAACAATTTAAATATAGTACATCTCGAACGCGAGCATAAACACTCTCCGTCAGTTTTCAGCCACCCAAGCTGCGATGTGGGGTCGGATGGACACCCAGGCGGAAGGACCTTCGCGCGTCGAGGGATCCCGAAGGACACTCTGGAATCGCTCTGAGATCTCAGCACTCATTCGTTCACTCACCAACACCAGCCAAGGTACGGGCACAGGGCCAATTAGTTGCTCAACCTGCAGAGGGGATGCCCACTCAGCAGCAGAACGGAAATGAACGTTCATTGTGAGAAATTGTCAGGCGGCAGCGATGCGATTTTATGAATAAAGCATTCATAGGGACCTGATCCAGCAGGAATCGGACAAGGACATCGGCCACACTGGGCTGGAGGGAGATGGCACTAGGAGGGCCCATTCATGAAGATTCAGGCTCAGATCGGCAAATCCGTGCGGTCCACGTGCGATTTCTCGCTCTTTGGACACCCATTGACAACTCTGGCACAGGCGGAGATGATGATGATTTTTCCCGCCTAGATACGCCAACTGACTGAATGGCTGCATTGAATGGTTGGAAGGGATAAATTGTGGAAAATTTCCGATAAACAACGTATGGAAAACAATCATTTTTGATCGTTTTTTACCTACCTATATAACTTATAAAAGCTTAATCTTACTACAAAAAACTAACGTTTAGAAACTATGCCCTAGTTTGGAACTCCTTCCTTGGTAAACACAAAGTAACGTAACTCGGTTACAGTTTGAAAATTACGATCGTAAAATCCGAGTTCAATGATGACGATGACGATGATGGTGACGTAGAGGAAAATGATTCGGATGGAACGTTGACCTATATTGCCGGCCGACCAACTACCACCGTCTTTAAGCTGGAATAGTGAAGAAGACATAATTTTAAATTTCGTAAAAAAAGTGTACTAATAATTTTCAAATTTTGAATCTCTATTTTTTGTATTAAAACAAAGATGTAAAATTTGTTTAATTTTTTTTTTCGAAGTTTTACTTAGGTTACTTGCTTTTCCCCTTTCGCGTGTCGGTGTTCCTCTATTTTCCGAGCTCGAGCACCGAGCTGCATTCGATGATGGAAAATTTATTTAAGGAATGACGTCATACCGAACTGGTTAGGTGGTTTGCTCCAGTTTAAAATAGCTTCAGCTTGATAGTTTACACAATTATTGGGAAAAACGTTTTCAACTCCTGCAGGAGTTATTGGGTCAAAAAAAGTTTTAAAATTTATGGAAACGATTGAATTAGCATCAATTTCGGTGACACAAAAAGATTGCTAAAAATAGCCAACGGTTGCTGGTGGGATGTTTGTCTCGAGACCGATTCGGAATTTTCTGGTTTCTCGGAGCACACAACATGCAAAAAATACAATAAACAATAAGTTATGATGAAGCTTTTCAATGATTGAGAATACATTTTGATGAAAATAATAGATTGCTCAATATTTTTATCTGAACATGTCTCAGATAATAGAAAACTGATGCCAAATTAAACGCAATTTGGGAGGGATAACCGTCTTCACCGTGTATTTCTAAACAAGCATAACTGTTTACATTGGCGAGCACTTGATTTTCCAATTCATCTAAATAGATCAGGTGTGAAACTCAGGGATGCTCTTTAGATATTTAAAACAAACAAGATGGACACAGCTGTGCAACGATTTCGGTTGGTACACATTCAGGGTCAGCCAAAACCACCTGATGTCAAGTCAAAAAAAAAACTATTCTGTTCGCTTGAAATGATAATGAAGCTGAATTGACGTATCTTTAACATTTTCATTCTGTTCTCGATGTTTTCCAACATTAAAATCTTGACTTTATTTATTGTTTTTGTTATTTTAAAATTTTCGAAAATTTTGTGTTGAAATGAGTAATTCAACGCAGGTTTCAGTAGTGGAATAGAGTTTTTTTTCGATTATAGTCGTTTTACCATCTTTATGGCATTTGCGACTTTATCAACGGTGCAGTTGGCGGATCGTTATTGAAAAACTTATCCGGTACAACTGTGTTCGATGTTTACTCTTGGGCTCGAACTCGCGGACATCGGCTCAGGAGACAACAGACTTGCCAACTGAGCTATATCATAATCCCAAGAATAGAATTATCTTTATTCAGGTTTGTTTGTTAAGTCCTTAAACAACTACCCATTACATTAGCGATAGCTATTTGTCACTTTCCATTTCGCATATGCCCTAACCGGGAAAGTACTCATTTTTCAATGAGTACTTTGATACATTTACCCAGAATATCTGACATCACTGCTGGGTTACCACGAACCCAATTTGAGTAGTCTCGCTCAACTGTGTGATGATGTAAACACTTGTACCGCGTTTATCATCATCGGCAAATGTCCTGTGCGAAGTGTTCGGAATCTTCCGAAACCTACTCGAAACCGTATGTATTAGCATTTTGTTTTTTAGTTTGTTTTTTAATATTTTTATTGTTTGGATGGATTCCCATTTGCTTACATTTGCTTACGATCTCTTACTATGGGGGTAGGGGGGCTTTTCAAAAATCTTACGTAAGAAATGTTACATTAAAATTTAATCACAGCCACAGCCAAACGAAACTCAGATTTTTTTACTCACTACCTATTTGTGGGTTAATTTTGATGTTATGTTATTTATCTTTTAATGTCTTTGAATTGATAAAAAAAATTCTTCAGGTTCTATAAAATTTATAGAGAACCAAGATCGTCGCTTTTTGCTTTCCATCATAAGAATTGTTTTAATTGAGAAATTTATAGAAACAAGAAGCGAAATGGCGCATTGTGAAACCACGATTTGAATCCATCATATTTCAAAAATGGCTTCATCCAGAAAACATCTTTAAAAATTAATATAAGGCGCTTTAGATAATGAATTTCTAGACAGTTTTTTCAGTGATGGACACTAAAAACTCTAAATTTTACAAACAATTTACCAAAAAAAAATCCTAAAACTTTATCGCTTACTGCTGAATGAGTCTGAGCTTTTAAGTTAGTTGACAACGTGATTGTCGTTAATCATTTTTTGACGCAATTCTAGTTGTATCGAATGATTTTTTTTTATTTATGATTTGCAGGTAAAAAACATAACAATATTTTTTGGTACCTTGTGATAACCTGATCTCTCTTTTTTAAATCGGAATTATGATTTTATATTGTTTATTCGATTGTGAAAATTTATTGAAAATAATTGTTACCCCAAACATGGTTCGTCTTGAATAATGTATTCTTTAATCGTTTATGACATTTCATCTGTTGTTTTGTATAAATAGATTGTGCTTTTAAAATACAGTTTTTGTTTATTTTACTTAAAAAGTTCTTTGCTTTGAAGCATTTATGTCACAATTTTAATATTTTCAAGCTATTTTTGAAAAAAACGTGTCAATTTCTCAAAGAATAAAAAACGTAAGATCTTACTAAGGGGGGAGGGGGGTTTTGAAAAATCTTACTTTGTCTTACAAGGGGTGGAGGGAGGGTTTGAAAATTTCCAAAATCATGCTTACGTAATTAGTGAACGGCCCCTTTGTAGCATTTTTGTAATTATTTTTTCATTTTATTTTATTTTTTAGTCATTATTTCTTTTTTGTAACTTTTTTTTTATTTTTGTTAATTTTGTTATTTTTATCTTTTTTTCTCTTTTTTGTCAGTTTTGCTATGTTTGTAAATTTTTCAATATTATCTAATTGGTAAATTTAGTCATTGTTGTCATCTTTGTCACTTTTGTCATTTTTACCTTTTTTGTTGTTTGGTCATTTTGATTTTTTTGTCTCTTTTTTCGGTTTGGTATTTTTTTAAGTTTTTGTCATTTTTGTTATCTGTACTTTCTATGTATTTTTATTGTTTTTGTGATTTTTGTCATTTAGGGCATCTTTTCTATGCCCTTTTTATTTTAGTCTTTTATATAATTTTTGTTATTTTTTATGATCTTTTTGTCTTTTTAATTTTTTTTGATCAGAATTGTTACGTTTGCCATTTTTGTCAATTTTGTTTTTTTTAAGTTAGTGTTTTTGTCGGTTTTGTTATTTTGACCACTTTGTTTTATTTTATTGGTTTTTTCTTGTCATTCTGATCATTCTTTTTATTTCAATATTTTTTTAAATAAATAAAATAAATATATTTTCAAAAGTAATAAATAGATAAATTAAGCTTGCCAGATTGCCCGGTTTTATCCGGGTTTGCCCGGATATTTGATGCAGAATTTAGAGAAAGTCCGGTCCGGCCCGGCTGCCCGGATATCGTAAAAAGTCCGGATATTGCCCGGATTTTTTCACAATTTTCACAAAGAAACCAAGAAAAATCATAGTTTTTGAGTAAGTTTCAGCAAAATCGATTAACGGTATGGAAATTTTCAACGGTTGTTTCAAATAATTTCGCTGATTTACTTTTATAAACCTTTAAAGATTTAAGTGCTCCAAAAAGTTTTTGGAAGTCTGTAATTACATCAATGAAATATTAATTTCATTTTTTTTGCATTTTTTCTTTCCTTTTATATAAAATAACACCTAAATTTTGCCCGGTTTTTGGATTTGAAAAATTGAAATCCATGCCCGAATTTTGCCAGGTTTTTTTTTGAAAAAATGCCCGGAATTGCTAGGCCCGGATGGGAGTGGAAAAAATTCTGTCATTACGTGTCATTACGTGTGTCATTTGTGTTATTTTGATCATTTTTTTGTGCAATTTGTGTCATTTAGTTATGTATCTTTTTTGCGCCATTCTACATTTTGAAATAAGAGTGGCACTTTAGCTTCTAAAGGCCAGAAAATGCATTTTAAGTTGTGATCCCAAGTTAAGCTCAGAATCCCGAAAAACGCTTCTAAAGGCCAAAACTGCATTTTAAAGTTAGTAAATAAAGCAACTTAAGCTATGAATCCCGAAAATGCTTCTAAAGCCAGAAAACGCATTTGAAAGTTGTGATCCCATGTTAAGCTCAGTTTCTCGAAAAAAAAAACGCTTGTAAAGGCCAGAAAATGCATTTAAAAGTGGTGATCTCAAATTAAGCTCAAAATCCCGAAAAAACGCTTCTCAATGCCAGAAAACGCATTTGAAAGTTGTGATCCCAAGTTAAGCTCAGAATTACGAAAAACGCTTCTAAAGGCTAAAAATGCATTCTAAAGTGTAAACAATTATAATTCAAAAAGTATAAGTGTAAAGTGTAAGTAAAGTAAGTTTAGCTGCAAGTGTAAAGTGTAAGTAAAGTAAGTTTAGCTCTTAAATAATCCCGAAAAAAAATTGCTTCTAAAGGGCAGAAAATTCATATGTAAGTTGTGATCCCAAGTTAAGCCCAGTATCCCGAAAAAACGCTTATAAAGGCCAGAAAATGCATTTTAAAGTTGTGATCCCAAGATAAGCTTCGAATCCCGAAAAACGCTTCTCGAGGACAGAAAATGCATTTAAAAGTTGGGATCACAAGTTAAGCTATAAATGCTAAAAAACGCTTCTCAAGGCTAGAAAATGCATATGAAAGTTTTGATCCCAAGTTAAGCTATGAATGCCAAAATAACGCTTCTCAAGGCTAGGAAATGCATTTTAAAGTTGTGATCTCAAATTAAGCTCAGAATCCCGAAAAAACGCTTCTTATGATCAGAAAAAGCATTTAAAAGTTGGGATCCCAAGTTAAGCTCATAATCCCGAAAAAACGCCTTTAAAAGCCAAAAATGCTTTCTAAAGTTGTAAACTCAAGTTAAATAAATGGGTAAAAATCTCATCCGCAAGCCTTAGGGAATTCCAGCCACGTGGTCGTCAATGAGGCGAACGTCCTTTGCAACTTGCAAAACATAAATTATATTACGCGATCGTGCGCCCGAGAATCGTCGCAATAGATTGCGTCGCCGATTAAATAATTTCGGGGGGAAGGTTTCCTACCGTGTAGGAAGCATTTACAACACCAAGTCAAAGAAAAAAAAAACAAGAACGACAAATGTTGATTTATTTCCGTCCAATCCAATATAGAACACGCGGGCGTTGGGCAAAAATTAATTTGATGCTACTGTGCAAAGTTTTTGGAGTTTACCAAACTTTTGCTCTTCTATAAAGAAAGAAATGAAAAGGAGAACCGAATTATTACCGAAATCGTTGGTTACCGGGGGGACGAGGAAAGTCTATCTGTCAACATCTAAATTTATGTCAACTCGGTGAAATGTGAATTCTAGTAAGCTGACCAAATCGTGGCAACTGCATGCAAGGTTTTTCCAATTTCCTACGCATGGACTGCTTCTGACTTGGCCAGTATTGGTGCGTCTGTCGCAGGAAAAGTCAATTGACTATTAAGAAATTGGCTCCACAAGATCATTGACAGCCGCGTCCGTGTGGCGATATCAAGAAGGAATGAAAATCCTCTCGAACACGATCCCGATCGCGGGGTTGAGCTGCATACATCTGTGTGGAAGGTGCCACCATAAATCTTCTCACTTTTCCAAACATTTTCAACCGCTGTTGCTTGGGAAGATGTGGCACGAAATTCACTTTTAACGACCCACACCGGCTGCTGTCGGGCGTGGGAGGATCAGTTTTTCGGATTTTTCAATTTAAAGAGTCGATCGTTTTGTTCGAGCTGCCCGTAAATTTTGAAAATGCACCAGTGTTTTATTTTTCCTTTTTTTACTTTTTCTCTACTGCGTTCTCTAGGGATGCAATGTGTTGACCACTGTTTGGTTGGATGAGTTAACACACTCGAAACGCTTCAAGACGGCGCACGATCCTTGCCCCCAAAAAATCCCACGATCGTGATCTCAATTTTCAGAGCATGCTGTCCCCGAGAAAGCTTTCAACGGTTTAATTTGGTTCAATAAATTAAAGTATTTTCACTTGATTGGTTTTTATCGAAAGTCTCTCTCGTCGATTGTCGTCTCAAATTGAGGTGACCCTTTGTTTTGTACCAGACATCATGAGTCAACCAACTGTCGGTAGATTTCAATTTTACTTAAAATTTTCTTAAACTCGTTCCCCTAAATAACTAAACGACCGCAAACTCGATGCACTGTGGCATCGGGCCGCTCTTCTCTCAGCTGCCGTGTGTTCCAACCAGAAGAAATATTAACAAGCAAAAATGTGAACTCGAGGTGTTCCCTCAGAGTGTGTTGGCAAGTTGGCGCGGCTCGATTGCATGATGGCGGACACGTTATTTTTAAGGCCGGGGTTATTCGACACACCGAAAATCGGTATTTTTAGAAATCTGTAGAATAATTGACCGACCGACCACCACCGCCAACCGGTATAAGCAGAACCAGCATTTTGGGATGCTGCTATTCTATCCCGTTTGGAAGATGGGTATCATCGCCAAGATCACTGAAATTTACAGATTACCAGTCTTTGCATTGTCGAATATCTCGGTGATGAGCTTCAATTTTCGAGATTAACAGAAAGAAACATGTTCTAATATTAGAAGACAGAGAGTACATCATTTGGTAAACACATCAGCTGAATGTACCTGCTGAAAAACAGACTACGACATATTTTTATCAATCGTTTGTTGACCGATGACCTTCGTAAAAACTGCAGTCTTGCAAACTTAATGTGAGGTCCTGGTAGTCAGCTTGATTGAGAATCCACTCTGACCTCATCGAAAGTTCCGGGTAATAGATAGGTCAATTTAGCTAACGATTGCTAACATTGAACACCCAGGTGGTAAATCCTATTACGCGATCAAGTCCACTTGCGCCTCTGGTCATAATTCACATCTGGTCCTGCTACGAAGGCTATACCCGTTATGGGATACCAAGTCTGTGCTTCTGCGCTCATCGGCTTACTCGTTTCTAACTCAACTGTAGTATATATACCCTACCTCTTATTACGATTCAAGACTAAAGACCTCTTTACTAACGACTTGAGGTGCGGCTTTTACTCTCTTTTCTACCACAGCTCTCATGTACTCCGCCTCTTTCCGAGACCTCTCCTCTAATGACTTGAGGTCTTGGCTCCGCTTATGTTGGCTCGAGGCTCTCTCATTTACCGATCCGTGTGCCGTATCGAGAGTAGCTTATCCTGAACAAGTGCCTGTCACAGCACACGTTCGGGACTTTACGGAACTACTCGTATATTTCCCGGCGAAGACGTCGTCCTGTACCGATTCGAGTGACTCGCCTGTCAGCGACGTGAAGTCACTCTACCCGAAAGTATTCCGCAGCGTGGATGCTCATCCCTCTACGAGTTCGACTGCGGAGAAGGTATTGTCTTATTCTCGCAGCCTCCGTCGAAGAGGGTGCGTTCTACTCGGTCGAATAGTTCGAGAAGTTGGAGGTACTCCTACACAACGTACGCGGCATACCTAGCAGCTCGGAGCCCCGTTGTCATCGGAGTGGACTTCAACGTGTGGACCTTAGAATTTCGCCCTACAAACCCCAGGGGACAACTTCTACTTGAAGCCCTAGCAAGGCTGAGCTGGAGAATGTAGGCGATACAAGGGCCTACCACAGGAATGGGGGCGAGTTCACCATTGACGTCACTTTCTTTAGTCCGGGCTAGACAAGCGACTGGAGGGTGAGCGACGCGTTCACCGATAGCGATCACTTTGCGATCCGTTATCGTGTAGGCACACAATGACAGGTAGAAGAGGTATGACAACAGGAGCATGCCTGGAAGACAACACAATTCGACCGGAACGTTTTTGTCGAAGTGTTAAATTGGGAACGGAACTTGGAAAACCTGTCACTTGGAAACCCGTCTACTGGTGGAAGACGGATATCGCAGACTTGCGTACTAGCTGCCTACGAGCTAGGCGATATATGCAGTGCGCGAGAAGAAGTGAAGAGTGGCCTACGCAAGGACAATCAAGGCTAGCGAAAAGGCACGTTTCAGGCAACTCTGCGGAGACGCCAACGACAACCCCTGGGGCGACTGGGATACGCGTGAGGAGGAACTGCGTGACATTGCTAAGTCCCTTCAGTTGAACAAAGCTCCGGGTCTGGATGGCATCCCTAACGCTAACTGAAATGTTCCGGTCATCACTGCAACAGTACGTGGATTAGAAGGTCTTCCCAGACGTGTGAAAGCGACAACGATTAGTGCTCCTGCCAAAACCGGGTAAGCCACCAGGTTACTCATCAGCATATCGGCCGATATGTCTTCTGGTTACTGCTGGAAAAGTGCTGAAGAAGGTGGTACAGAGCAAGATACAGCTCTGCACAGAAGGTGCAAACGGTCTATCCGAAAAACAGTTTGGTTTTAGGGAAAGGCCGCAGCACGACGGATTCCATTCGACTAGTCATCGAAGGGGTAGACGAAGCCATGCTGAAGAAGAAGAGAAGAGATCGGTTTTGCGCAGTGGTCACCCTTGACGTGAAGCACGGCTTCAACACGCTCACTCGTATGAGGATTCCGGCGTATACATATCTGTAGGATGGTGGTTACTCCCGCAACCACCAACTACAGTATATGGCCAGTGAGGGACTGGAAACAGTGAGGGTCTCGGCAGAGGATTGACACTTGGCCCAGTATTGTGGAACATCGTTTACAACGAACTACTGAGACTGCGTCTCTCGGTGTGAGACGGGCCCATCAACTGAAGAGGTCCAGCTTCTTGCCACAGTAGCGATCGAGAAAGTAGGAAGTTGTATGCGCCCCAAGAGCTTGCGCCTGGCTCACCACAACACCGAGATGGTGCTGATCACCAACCTGATTTCAGCACAATCAGGGATGATTGCAGCTGGACCGTACGCAATCGAATCCAAGCGTGCGATCAAGTACCTGCTGAGTTTTTCGGCTCACATCAACTACGCCTGCAAAAAACGGTAATGGCGACACTCACTGGCGAACTCGGCGATCCGCTGCAGCAGAAGGAGGGTCAAGGCGAGCGTGACCTCGTCCGTTTTGCGGTACGGAGCGGCAGCCTGGAAGGTAGCCAGCAGGCAGTGTAATCTGCAGAAGCTCAGTAGCGTGCAGCGGTTGATGTACCTGCGAGTTATCTGTGCATACCGAAGTGTCCCCGGTAGCTGCTGATGTTGGGGCGGAGAGCATGACTATCTCGGTCTTGCTAGAGGAAGATATCAACTGCTACGAGCACAGACACGTGCCCGATGTGCGGAAACATGCCAGAGAGGCCTCGATGTCTAACTTGCAGCACCAGTGGGACAGCTCGAAACGCGGTCGGTGTTCAACTTATTTTTTTATTAGTTGTTAACCCAGGTGGTAAATACATTTTACGGATTGCATTCCAAGGCGCGGCGAGCCACCTCCAGTTTGCTACTCTGGGTCCATGGGTGCAAATGGACGACTCATGATACAATGCTAAGGAACACTGTAGCCCCTACGCCATAAAGTCTACATGGAGCCACTGACCTTTGTTCCCACCTCGAACTGTTTGACACACTTTGCTTCAATAGTGGGAGGTCAATTCGCGCTAGTGCGCTCCAAGGCAATACTCGTTTCCGAACCCTCTGTCAGCAATACCTCATTCTAACACAACTCGATGCGCAACCCCTCCTCTGACGAGTTAGGACCCGACAACTCATCGTGTGAATGAGGTCCCCACGCAGCGCAACTACTAACTTTGTGAATCCAGTCCAGGAAGTCCAGAAAAACAAAGCGAGTTGTCGACGACACACGCGGGTAGGGGGGGTAAGCCCCCTAAGCCACGTGTAGGACTCAGACTCCTCCGAACTCACAAGTAGTGTTGACTTGAGTTACCACTCAGCGCAACCACTCGCTCTTCAAGTCGGTCGTTTGACTCACCCGAAGCGCAGATCGAGCTATAGACCGCCCTCATCATGTCACACTCGCGGTTCAGGCGCATCAACTCCCGAAACGCGTGTCGAACCCTGACATCTCCGGCAAACTGTGCCTCTCAGACACTGACGTGTAAAACACGTCTCTAAGTGATCGGCCCACAATATGGCCACCACTTTGCGCATCTACTCGTTTTGCGAGTCGGGTCTATACCCACCGAAACGCAAAACGAATTGGTGATCGCTCTCCCTCCGGTCACATCCGCATTTCAGGGCCATGACCCCCCGAACACGTGATGGACCCTTACGCTCACACCCAAGTACTGGTACCTAAGTACCCGGGTGCACCACTTCTTCCGCGCCTCTAGTGGGTTTGGTGGTAGTTCTCTTGGCCGTACATCTGCAATACGCCGGCTTTGCAGACACATTTCCTCAGAGGTTCGAAGGGGTACGCACTAACATGCTTGCCACCTGCGGACCAGACACGACAGCCTAAAACATCGTGTTTACCCGGATCATGACTGCCCTGCAGAAGAGTTGGAACTAGCACCAGTCCGCGGCCGGTGTAAAGTGACTCCTTCGCCGGAGAGCATCTGATTAGTGTGCGTAACCTAGCAGTAAACATACAAAGATCAGAGCTGCAAATTATCAGTGTCAGACAGCCAATGTCAGCCGACTTTGATACTGCCTTGCATGTCTATGTTATGCGATACTGATTTTTGGTCAGCGACATGTGCTTACAATGTCATGACCATGGTGAATGAACGACATCATGCTTGCTACGACTTTTTTCTTCTTACGGCCAACAGCTACATTTTTTCAACTGTAGTGCAACTTATAACGTAAAGTTCCTCCCATAACAGCCAGAAAATGAAATAGAAAGATGATCGTATGTGTGATGTGAGTGGAGTGCAAAAATGTCATTCAATATTGACATTGCTGCCTGACCGACATTGTAGCTTGGTCATTCAACTCGTAGATGACTTTGATATTCTGTCGATAACATTGACTACTAGACGTTGGTCGGGTCAAACGAAATAGACTGAAATTTATCAGCCTTGACAAAGATAAGACTTTACCTTCTGCGTACGCCGAGCTGAAATAGTGAAAGACCCATACGCGTGCTGTGACAGGCGCGAGTCTAGGATAAGCTGCTCTCGATTCGGCACACGGCAAGCAAAAAGCCTAGGATTGTCAACCAAAGGAAGGAGGAAGACCGGACCACGGTCGGAGTAGAATACCCTTTTCGGCGGGTGCCTTCAAGTAGTGTGCTCCCGATCTTACAAGGTACGTAGCGTACGTTGTGTAGGATACCTCCACCGCCGCGGAGTATGCGAGGTGAACGCGCTCCCTACGACGGAAGCTGCGGAAACTTTACCTTCTTCGCAGTCGAACTCGTAGGGAGAAGAGTATTTAGGGCGCTGAATACCTTCGGATAGAGTGACTTCACGTTGTTGGCGATAGAGTCACTCGAGTCGGTGTAGGATGACGTGTTCGCCGGGAATCATCCGAGTAGTCCCGAACGTGTGCTGCGACAGGCGCGTGTCCAGGATAAGCTGCTTTCGACTGGCACACGGACGGGCTAAGAAAAGAGGGCTTCGAGCCCAACCAAGCGGAGCCAAGATCTTAGGTCGTTAGAGAGGAGAGGTCATTGGCCTCTAGCAGTGGTCTCGAATAGAGTTGAAGCGCATGATAGTCGTGGAAACAAAGCGAGCCTCGAGTTACGAGTAAAGGCCGGACCTCGAGTCGTCAGAGGAAAGGTCCTTATAATCTTATAGTCAGAGCAGTCATGATCCGGGCGAATCCACCACAGACCACGTACCAAGAACCTATTGGCATCCTTACATATCCTCTGCACGATGTTGTCAGCTGTCGTGTCGGATCCACAGACGACAAGCATATTCGTACACCCTCAATTGAACCTCTACTCCAATCATGATAAGCCGATATTTCAACGTAATTGGAATAAGATGTGAACACGATTGGCTATAATACGCTATGTGATCGCTAACATTAACCTCCCAGCGCAACCGCATTTCGTACGACTGAAAGAAGCAAAAAAAAATTCCACATCTCTCGCTATTGAATTATCCAATAGGACAATTCCAGTACATTTTTGGCATAGAATTAGCTCCAATCGTAATTGAAATGTTGCAACCTTTTCTTTGGGTGTACAGCTAGTTGTTTTAATGTTATTCAAGTTTTACTGCGTGGAAGTCACAATTTTAAAGTTTTTGTTAAGGATAGCGTTGAATTGTTATGTGGCAGGGTTAAGAATCAAAGCAACATTTTCATTTTTTATTCTATTCATTTATCACTAGAGAGAATCATGTTTTAAACATTCGGCTGACCGCAACCAAACCTTCACGCATTACAAACTGCAACACGATCGTAACGCGAAACACCCAGGGTAGGGCTGCAATCACGCGGACATGTGTCGATGATCAACTTAGAGAAAACCGCCACACTTTCACACAGATGTAATTATCTTAGAGGCAGTAATACCTACTCGTAAACCGTCAACCATGGCAAATTGACTTGTTGTCTAAGCTACGTATGAACCATTGAAGGATCAAGGTGGATAGCCCGTAGGATGATTTCATTGGTTTGCCATTCGACAGGATGTCTTATACTATATTGAGAGATTCCCTTGGAAAGAGGTGATTCCCGAGCGGGGGAGGGACGGGTGCGTGCATTCAATTTTTCCCAACAACAACATCCCGCCGTAGTCGCCGCACGTAGGCGCAAATATTACACGCTAGGGTGGTGGTTTTCCTTCGAAATTTTCCTCTGCGCTCTGGCGCTCCACCTAAGCTAGTAGGCGAGTGGGCGTCCGGGGTCCCCTTTTATGAACGAGTGTGAGTGAGTGAAACGAGCGCACTTTCACGGGGGGATCACGAACCGTGTGTTGCGTCGTTGGGTAGCCCCCGGGTTCGCAGACCGTTGGTGAGTGAGCGCGCGCTCGGCTGGGCAGAAATTGTGGCAGCGAAAATAGTCAGCCTCTATTCTTCGGATCGATCAGTATTCTTTCCGAGAGTCCGAGAGTCGTGCGTGTGATTCACACAGTCTTCCTTTTTTCTGTAGTTTTGAGGTGAGTTTCTTTGGGATTGCTGCTGCTGCTGCTGCTAGTGGTGCCACTGTCTGGTGCGAGATTCCTGTGGAATCCTGGTGTCGCTGAAATTGCTGCCGTTTTGAGTACGTTTTTCGTCGATTCCTTAATGGGCTACCTTTGCTGGATGGCTGTGGCGCGATCAATGCGTGGGTGTTTGCTGGAATTTAGGAAACCTGGAACCTGGTTCTAGACCGGGGATTGTTAATTTTTACCATAAAAGGAAGTGCACCGATCGGAATCGGTAGTGAATTACATCATCGATTAGTTGGGGATCTTCGGGTTTTTAACAGGGATTTTCTAGGACACTTAGCATATGCTGGAAGTTTTCAAGGTGATAGATCAAAGTGTTTGAAACAAAAATTGGGACCATTTCTGGTGGAGAAAAAAAGTCAGCGAGGGACTTGAACCTGGCTAAAAATGGCGGCGATTGCGCTGTTGCGCACGATCGAGTGACTCATAGTGCAAAAATTTATTCAACCCCCCAGAAAATCTGTACACAATGAACAAGTGTCATCGGCCAGAGAGGAAAAACCATGGGCCATGGGACGGATCGACCCAGATGAGCCCCCGGTTTAAGTGATTATCTAGTTAATGTACTAAGTGCGGTGAGGCAAAAAAACTTGGCCCCCAATTGTGTGTGGGAGGAATTGGATTGAAGCAAAAGGAAAATAAAATTTTCTGGTGAAGCAATCGACCAAAACTCAGTCGGTGTGATGTGTCGAAATGGTAAAATTTTCAAAAATAACTCACCTCGTCGAAAAGTGAAAAAAAAAAGAACAAAAAACAACAACGAGCAAGGCGTCCCAAAGAAGAACGCAGCCGGTAGAAGAACTGAAAACTGAACATTGAACATTCCAACCGGGTGTGGTAAGAAGCGCACACAGTGTGTGAGTAAAAATAAAAATTTTTGAACCACGATAGTCTACCGAAGAAAATCTCAAATCTCTCGAAGTGCGCAGCCGAACCTGCCAAGTCGGGAAAGCGCGTGCGCCCACGCACATGCACATGCGCATCCCTTGAATCCGCGCGAGCTTTACCAATTTTCTTCACCGGAGTGTATGTGTGTATTTTTGAATGTGTGTGTTAAAGGTTGTACACACACAATAGCTCCCAAGCGCAAATCCTCATGGGGTAATGGGTCACAAAAAAAAGTCATATTTTCGATTCGGGGGCTGTTTTCCCAAAATTACAAAATCTTTGCACAATAAGTCGGCTGCGAGAGAATCCGTGGCAGAAAGTGGGTGGATGTCGGAATTTTTTACGTCCCCCCCACACACAGATGTTAGATTTTTGTTACCGATCAGAGCGCGGCACACGGCACCCACTTGTTTGCTGCTGCTGTTGAATTTTTCGTGTCGTTTTCCACAATTTAAACAACACCTTTCGAATGGAAAAGAAAACGAATACGGCGAAAAACGTGGATGGAAACAGATGCGATATTTTTGGAACAACGGCGGTGGGACGTCACGATCATTTTCTTGCAAGACTCGATGAGATTACAATCTTTGTCAATGTGTCAGAGTCCAGTAATTTGATTCTGGAAATCAGAGTTCTAAATTGAATTGTTTTTTAATTGACAATTTGAATTTAACAAACAAGAATAAGCGAAAATTCTAAAAAAGATATAGACATTCAAGGGATTTTTTGAATACTAAAATGGAATTAAAAAAAATAATTAAAAATTCGTAATTCAATGTCCAAGATAACAGAATTACAGTGAAAACTCATTACTCAAAACAGCACTCTTACCCTAATGTGACACGAAGTCAAGCCCATAAGTAACATAAATGAACAGCAAAGCACAAAGAAATTCAGGATTTGAATTCTCAAACTAGAATTCTGGTTTATTTTAATCATACGTTTTAGTGGAGGTCAAACGTCAAACCTGTGAACGAAAGATGTATGTTAAATCACGTAGGCCCGTCTTCCATTACATTTTTGGCAATTTCCAGAAATGTATTTTTCTCCAACTTTCCGATAATTGATCATTTCTGCACGCAGAGAAATGATTTTTTATTACAAAGGACAGTGGCGCAAAAAGGATTTTTTTTTATTTCGGGATAAATTAAACTCTACTTTGATTAAAATACTTCCTTAGCATGGAAGAAATGTTTTCCTTTGAATCAAAAAATGTACTTTGATTCAAAATATCAAATACTTTGATTCAAAATCTCAAATCCCTTGAATCTATAACATTTTTGTTTGATGTTATAAAATCTTCCTTTATTTCCAAGTTATTTTGATTTTAATTTTAAACTTTTTTTCTTTGATCTAATTATTTTCTTTCGTTTCTACAAAAGTAGTGCCACAAATATTTTATTTCAAAAAATAATAATAAATTTTATTTTTCAAATAATTTATTTATCTTAAGCCACTTCGCTTTCATCGTGGACCAAATTTCCAAAAGTCTACTTGTAAAGAATAGCGGAAAATAGAAAATATTTAAGTTAACAATAAAACTTAGTTCTTTTAGAAATAGGACACATTCTTCTGCTTATAGCTCATTAACTAGTTATCGGACATTCAAAATTTTGACAGCATTTTGCTGCCAGTGAAAAGTACTGATGATCAGATGGTTTCTGATGAACGACAAAACTTATGAAAACCCAATTTCAAACAAATTCCGGCGTTTGAATCCTATACCATGTCTGCTTGTGGCAAGGTCCCTAGCAAAATAAAATATGTATTTGCTGGTTGTTTTGTTTAAAATATCATGATTTGCCAAGATTCTGCTCCTGTGGAATTTTCAAAACGAAAACTTTGATTTTCGCTGTTTTTAAAATCCTAAATAAAGTAATCTTGTATGTACCCTTCGCAACTTACGATCTATACTAACCGATTATGCTTTAAGTTTAATCTCAAGATGGTTTAATTTCGTTATTGTCAGATTTATCCAGCATAAATTCCGAAAAAAACAAATTTTGTTATTTTCGAAACATATGAATCCAATATATTGCCCTCAGTTTTTTTTAAAAGAGGAGTATTGGACCGAAAAGTAGCAGAAATTGAAGGAGAAGGATGCAGCCTCCTAAAATACAGATTAGACGAAGTATAAGTTTGAAAAACTGATCAATATCATGACAGAAAAAAGTGTGCGCCGGTCGATGGGAGGTAGGTATCAAGAATAAAATAGAAACTTTTCTTACAAAAAATGATAATTTTTTTTTAAATTTTTTCATGAATTAAGATTACCTTCATTTCCTTCATAGAATGTTTTTCGATCAAATGAAAGGTTTTTGAGATGCACGCATCCGTAACTGCCCCATTTCTAAAAGAACTAAGCTTCACACAAATAAATGACCGACAAAAATACTTTCCCTAAAAACATTGAATGACATGTATAGGGAAGGCGGTAATAAAGCACTAGCAACTTAAAGATCGTAGTGTAACAATAAATAATATTGAAGGTACTCACTTTTAAATATATTTTAATATATGCTGCCGCTGATCTCCAGACGAAATTTTGACCAACAAGCGGATCAGATGCTAAACAAATCTTTAAATCGTGAAGTAGCCAAATCCTCTTCCATGCCGAATTTGGTACAATTTGCTTGAATGGTTCTCAAGTTATACAAACATTTAGTTTTTGCTTTGGAGACCTCCTTCCCTCTTTAAGCGAGAGGGAGGAGTCTCAAACTATTATAAGAACCTTTCCCTGCCTCAGAAGCACCCACCTGAAAAGTTTAAAAAAAATCGGTTCAGTAGTTTCCGAGTCTATAAAGAACAGACAGACAAAACCTTTTTTATATATGTACACTAGCTGACCCGGTGTGCTTTGCTACCCCTCTCAAAATTGAATAATATTCTCAGATTTTTATCAAATTTTTATTGTTTTGTTTGCATTATTTTAAGTCAAACTATAACATAATTCATAAGCAACCGCTAAAAAATGAGAGCTGCAGCAGAAGTTTTGGATTCCAACACAAAAATAACTTAAACTAATATTCTGAATCTGAATCTATAAATTTGGGTTAAAGATCTGATAATTTTCATCTGTTTCTTTAAGCTTCGCCCTAAAAAAGGAGGATCACAAATTAATCGAACTCTAACAATCTAACTAATAAAATATGTTTGTTTTTGCTTGATATGTTCTGGATTTATGCTAAAAAACTGATAAGAGAGCCCTCCCCTGTCCTTCCCTTCACCCCCTGTTGAATGGAGGTCGTGATCTTTATAATACCAAATATTTTTCGTTCCCAAAAATCCTATTATATCAAATATAGTTTCATTGGTTGATAAGTTTTAAAGCTTTACAACAAAATTTCTATGGAACCCCCTACTTTCTTCCCCTCTCTACACTGTAAAGCGTAAGGGTCTGTAACAATCGTAGAAACATATCTCGTAACCAAGTACCTTTCCATGCCATATTTATTCCATTTGTTGGCTTCGTTAGCATAAATTGAGAAATTAGGCTAACAAAATTGTATTGGGCTCTCCTCCCTCCTCCTATGTACCTACTCACTGAAAGGAGGATGGTGTGTCAGATAATCATAGAATCATACCAAAATGATTTTCCATGTTCATTTTTATCCATTTCAAGGATTTTGTAAAAAAAAGTTCCTCTTCCCTTACTTTATTCCCAATTCTATCATCCCACTGCAAGAAAGGAATTGTTTCACATAAAAAAATTTCTCGTATTAAAATACCATCCCATGCCAAATTTGGATTTATTTGCTTTGTACATTCTTGAGTTATGCATAAACTTGAAAGGAAGTAGCATCCCTCTTCCGTTCTCCCCATTGAATGGAGGGGTGAGAACTTAATATTCATAAAAGTATTTTTTGTACTCAAATTCTCCTTGATACCAAATTTTATTTCATTTGCTCTATTAATTCTCGAGTTATGCAAAAAAAAATTGTGAGGAAGCCCCCCTTTCCCCCTTTATATCTTTCCGCTGAAAAAAGGTGCGGCTTCAATTTATAACAGAAACATTTCTCGTATCTAAATACCCTCACATGCCAAATATGGTTCAATTTGCTCGATCGGCTCTCCAGTTATACTGAAAATTGTAAAACCTCTTTTCTCCCTTTTCATCCACCTTCTTGAAGGAGTAAGGGATACCAAATATTCATAGAAGCATTTCTCGTACCCTAATATCGTTCCATGCCAAATTTGGTTCCATTTCCTATTGTAGTTCTTGAGTTATGCAATAAAAATTGTATGAAACTTCCCTCCCTCTTTCCTTTCTCCCCGCTGGAAGAAGTAAGGGGTCTCAAACAATCATTGAACATGTCACGTTCCCAAATATCCACCCATGCCAAATTTAATTCCATTTGCTTGATTAGTTTTTGAGTTATGTAAAAAATTAAAAAGAGGGCCCCTCCCCTTTATACCTCCCTACTGGAAAGAGGGAGGGGTCTCAAATAATCATTGAAATATTTTCGTATCCAAATACCTTCCCATGCCAAATTTTGTTCCATTTGCTTTATTAGTTTTTGAGTTACGTAAAAAAATATGAAAGAGGCCCCTCCCCCTTTCAACTGTAAAGAGGGAGGGGTCTCAAATAATCATTGAAACATTTTTCATATCAAAATACCTTCCCATGCCAAATTTGGTTCCAATATCTTGATTAGTTTTCGAGTTATACGAAAAATTGTATGGTAGCCCCCCTCCCCCCTTCCTATCACCCCACTGAGAGGAGGAAGAGGTATCTTATATTCATTGAAATATTCCCAGTTCCTAAATACCACCCCATGCCAAATTTCATACCATTTGCTTGATTATTTCTCGAGTTATGCAAAAAATTGTCTTTTGTTTGAAAGGCCCCTCCCCCCCTTCCTGTTAGGGGGAGGGGTCCCAAACCATAATAGGAACCTTCCCTGGCCTCCAATACCCCCACCTGTCTAGTTTCACGTAAATCTGTTCAGTATTTTCTGAGTCTATAAGGAACAGACAGAAAGACAGACAGACAGACAGACAGACAGACAGACAGACAGACAGACAGACAGACAGACAGACAGACAGACAGACAGACAGAAATTCATTTTTATATATATAGATACAAAGATAGTTTTGGAAACCTCGTAATGTAACTCAAATATGTTTCAGACATATTCAATTCACCTACAACACTTCAGTTTTCACTTTGTGTCCAAAAAAGTATAAGTTAGAAGCTATACGTTGCACATAAGGATATTTTTTTTTGAAATTTTTGAAGATCATGACCACAAATATAAATTTAAAAAAGTGGTGTAAAAAATCGTACTTTTCAATCAGTGAACCTTCAAAATTGTTTATGTTACACCAGATAAATTTTGAAAAAAGGATTGAAAAGTTGACGTGATTTGGTACATTTTTGCATTTTTAGATTGTCAAAATACGAAACACAAATAGTTTTGAAAAGTAGCCGTTTATTCGAACGTTTTGTCAATTTGGATTTTCTTGCTCTAAAATACAACTCTGCATTGGATTTCGAGTATACTAACTCAAGATTTCCGCAAGAAATGTACATTCACCAGAAAGCCAAGCTCATACCAACTCTAGTGCTGTAATAACATAAGCGCTGCGATATTTAACAAAAATTGCACTATTGCAGAAAAGGCAGAAAAGGCGTTAGTGAAAAACAATTTTGTTCTTCTATGGATCTCTGAACATTACAACATCCCAGGAAATGAGTTAGCTGATCTTTGAATAAACGAAGGACGGAATAGTTCACCGATGGATTAATCCATTCCAGCAGCAGCAGACGCAATTCAATTGGTCAAAGCTAGGTTGAAGAAGGCATGGCAATCGGAATGGAATAGGTCATAAAATTTATTGGGATATGTTAAACAACCATCTATCTGTGCATACACCGACATAAAATATGCACGAATATGAACGATCTACACAACCTGAATGCTTTTATTGAGAAGCAAGCATAACTCCCAAGTAACCATAAGCACTAAAGCTTTGCCTTTTTATAGCTATATACCAGCATTCAAGTGCTAAATTACACTATAAAGGGTGATACGTTCAAAATTTGGTCAAGGGAAAGCGCGTGTAAATCGGTGAAATCGTGTATTTAAATAATCAAATTAAATTTCTTTTTCAAGTTTAATTAGTTTAAAATTAAGGAAAAATATTCAGTTAGGCTTCCGCTTTTCCAAATCCGAATTGCCGGGCCTTACGCTTAACCCCTGCCATCGGATTTTGTACAGCCACCTTGTCCACCTTCTTCGCCGCAGAAAGCCAGTTTGCCTTGAACTGCTGCTAACCAGGGGCGGGATTATGGAACTCGAAACAATCGAGTTTCGTTCGATTCGACCAACTTTGGCATTACCGATCTCGATTCGAATGGAACATTTCGAGATGATCTACTACCCGATTTACTCGAAATCTAGTACGTGAAAATTTAGAACTCGAACGAAATTCGTAATACTTACAGTGAGGGGCAAAATAAAGTGTCCAAATTATTTTTTTTCAATTTCTTTTATTTTTCTGGTTAAAATTCAACGCAAACACATCGTAATCATTTTTAAAATATTGTTTATTATGTTCTTTTCAATTTTTGTTAATGTTGCGCTGGAAAAAAAAGAAAGTTTTTTTGATAGATAAAAAAACAGTTAATATTCCAAAAAAAACAGGGGCAAAATAAAGTGTCCAGATCAGTACAGCTTCAAATAATTCAAACTGAAGGCAAACAAGAACGATTTAATAATGGGTATGGCCTCCTTCAGCCTTCAACACCTCCTGCAAGCGCTTCGGTACACTTTCAACAAGGTTGTGCAATTGTTGTGGGTCGAGTTCTTCCCACGCATGCTCCAGGGCATCAAAATAAGTACTTTTATTTGTCACACCAGTCTTATCAATCAGAGCATCGAGGATGGCCCACAGATTTTCGATGGGGTTCAGATCAGGACTTTGTGAAGGCCATTCAAGGGGTTTGATGTGGCAGAAACGGGAAAATGACGTCATCAGATTGGCCGTATGCTTCGGATCGTTATTCTGCTGTAAAACGAAGCGCTCTTCGAGGCCCGTCTTGATGAGGGATACCTCGAGGTTTTCCGGCAGGATATTGCAATATGACTCAGCTGTCATGATTCCGTCAATTTTTACCAAATTGCCCACCCCACCCCAAGAAAAGCACCCCCACACCATCACGTTACTTCCTCCGTGCTTGACTGTTCCTTGGATATGGCGGTTTTGGAGCTCCTCACTCGACTTGCGCCACATATGATCCCGCTTCTTCCGGTTGAATAGCTCAAATTTGGATTCATCAGCCCACAACAATGTTTTCTTCTGAATCAAAGCAATCGAAAGATTCCTTTTAATTCAACCACGGTAAATGAAAAGTTCAGATACCGGTATTTTGATAGCAACTTACTATCTTCTTCAGTAAGCGTTTTCGATTGGTATCGAGCACGGAGCAACGGAGGAAGTAACGTGATGGTGTGGGGGTGCTTTTCTTGGGGTGGGGTGGGCAATTTGGTAAAAATTGACGGAATCATGACAGCTGAGTCATATTGCAATATCCTGCCGGAAAACCTCGAGGTATCCCTCATCAAGACGGGCCTCGAAGAGCGCTTCGTTTTACAGCAGAATAACGATCCGAAGCATACGGCCAATCTGATGACGTCATTTTCCCGTTTCTGCCACATCAAACCCCTTGAATGGCCTTCACAAAGTCCTGATCTGAACCCCATCGAAAATCTGTGGGCCATCCTCGATGCTTTGATTGATAAGACTGGTGTGTCAAATAAAAGTACTTATTTTGATGCCCTGGAGCATGCGTGGGAAGAACTTGACCCACAACACTTGCACAACCTTGTTGAAAGTGTACCGAAGCGCTTGCAGGAGGTGTTGAAGGCTGAAGGAGGCCATACCCATTATTAAATCGTTCTTGTTTGCCTTCAGTTTGAATTATTTGAAGCTGTACTGATCTGGACACTTTATTTTGCCCCTGTTTTTTTTGGAATATTAACTGTTTTTTTATCTATCAGAAAAACTTTCTTTTTTTTCCAGCGCAACATTAACAAAAATTGAAAAGAACATAATAAACAATATTTTAAAAATGATTACGATGTGTTTGCGTTGAATTTTAACCAGAAAAATAAAAGAAATTGAAAAAAAAATAATTTGGACACTTTATTTTGCCCCTCACTGTATGCTAATTAGATTCGAGTTCAACTCGAAACGGGTAACTCGAATCGAATCGATTCATAATTCCACCCCAGATATTTCTTCGCGAACTTTAACAGTTTCATGTGCCTGAAAATATCTGCAACCTTTCCGCTTCTTTTTGCCGTATAAAACTCCTGTCCCGGAAGCTGCTTGTAGTCGGCTTTGACGTAGGTTTCGTCGTCCATTACCACGCAGTCAAATTTCGTCAGCATAGTCGTGTACAGCCTCCGGGATCGCGCTTTGGCCGTCGTATTTTGTTTATCATCGCGTTTTGGAGTTACTACCTTCTTGTAAGTCGATAGTCCGGCTCGTTTTTTGGCTCGATGCACGGTTGTAGACGATACACCCAGCTTATTTGCGGCCTCTCGGAGAGAGAGGTTAGGGTTTCGCTTGAAACTACCGGCAACTCTCTTTGTCGTCTCAGCGGCTTCCGGTTTTCGATTTCCCACCGATCCAGACTTCCTGGCTGTCGACAGACATTCCCCAAACACTTTAATTACATTTGTAACGGTTGATTTGGCAACTTTTAGCGATTTTGCCAGCTTTGCGTTCGAGTAGCTCGTATTTTCACGATGCGCGAGCAAAATTTTGATACGCTGCTCTTCTTCCTTGGACGACATTTTGGCAACTGAAGAGTGAATTCCAAAATCAAAATAAGAGGAACATTCTACACACACACTACTTCAAAATGAGGGATGTTCAGGTTTTTTAAATGCAAAATTGAAAGAAATACGTTAAGTTGATATTGACCAAATTTTGACCGTATCACTCTTTATCAGCACATCAGGAGCAATTTTGCAGCCCTTCGAGTGCTAATGCTGCAACATATTAGAAGTATACAACTATTTAAAAATGCAACCAGCATTTTATCAGCTTTTCACAATGCTTTTGAAATGCAACATAGCTCTAAATCAGAATAAAAAATGCTATAATTTATAAGCATTAAATTTGCATCACTTAAGCGCTTTTTAGCACTATGTAAGTACTACAGGGGCTTTAGGCCAAAGCACATTAGCATTGATTGATGAAGAAATAATGTAAATTTAGGGCACCGGTTGCCAATAATTTGATTCAAATAGGGCTTTTTTCAAATATTTAACGCAGACCTGATAGGTCCACAAGCAGAGTTACTGAAAAATGTCCGATCCATAGATGTCATGAGTTCGATTCCAGGTCATCTTCACCCGAAAAATGAAAAAAAAAATCATGTAGAAAATTCAACCCGAGAGATCCCCATAACATGCATAAGCGAATATCCAACATAAGCCAAATTAATTATCATGGCAGAAAAATGGAGCCAAATAAAAATAGATTTTTTTTTACCCGCATGGTTGTACCTCATCTGAACGCCATTTGCATTTTCCCAGCATTTTGCCCGTCAACGCTATACCATCAACTTAGCAAAGCATATTGCTTTTATAGGGTTATACCAGTTTCTGCACTAAAGCAGAAGTTCATTTCGCCAAATCTGACTCATAGGGCTTATATGATGCACAGAATCAAGCTCTAGAGCTGATATTAGAGCAGAATTGGTGCTAGTTTTTAGTGCTTATGGTTACTTGGGCTGTTCAACATATTGTGGTTGAATGTAGAGGATTTCAAAAAACTCAATGCGCATGTGATATGGAAGAAAGAATCAATGTTTTAAAATTCATAAAACTTTGTAATTTGACGGATAAGTTGAAGGTGACCTATATTGTATTTATCAGTAATAGACGCGAATGCCATAAAAATGGTAAAATGTCTTCAATAAAAAATAATAATGATAAGCTTGCTATAATGCTTTTTAGTACTATGTCAGCATTATATAAGCTTTTTACTTAACTGCAATATGTAAGCCTTTTTCCAAAAAACAATCGCGAACCCGACAAGTCCATGAGCTAAGTCGCCGACAAATGTCGAGACCATAGCCGTCATGAGTTCGATTCCAGTTTACATTCAGCAAAAAAAATCATGTAAGAAATTTCACTACATTATATTAAATGACCCAGCAAACATTTTTGTAGCTATATTTAGCAACAAACTTTGTTATACGTTTCATATGCATTATAGAATCATCACATAAAACTCGAAAAAAAACAGCAGTTACCTACTGAAGTGGAGGCAATATACATACATATTTCTAATTTCTGGCTTTAACGATAAGAATTATACAAATTGAGCGATATTCAACATCTTATTCGTATATCCTGAAAGTAAACGAGAGAGCTGAAGTTTTTCTCTCTCGCTTGCGAACCGCTGCCAGCGAAAATAATCACTGTTTCTCTCATTGGATATTTTTTCTAAATGAACCATCTGATTTTCAGCAAGGTTGTTTTTGCACTTGAATCCCGCGCGGGAGAGCAAATTTGCAAACATGTCCAGCAAATGAATGGTAGCAATTTCAGCGGCACAGTTATCAATTTAGTTTTTTAAAGCTTATAACCAAAAACTACCTGTCTAACCTCGATCTTACCCATTCAGACTTAGCTCCTAAACCAACCAAAACCAACCAACCATGGCTGATGATGAAGCGAAGGCCGCGAAGCAGGCCGAAATCGAGCGCAAGCGCGCGGAAGTGCGCAAGCGTATGGAGGAGGCCGCCAAGACCAAGAAGGCCAAGAAGGGTTTCATGACTCCAGAAAGAAAGAAGAAACTGCGGGTGAGTTGGAGGCCGTACTTCTTTAAGGCTAGGTCGAACTTCGACGACTGACCAATGAATGCTTCTTTCCAACAGTTGCTGCTGCGTAAGAAAGCCGCTGAGGAACTGAAGAAAGAACAGGAACGCAAAGCGGCCGAACGTAGGCGCATCATTGAGGAACGATGCGGCAAACCCAAGAACATCGAGGACGCCAATGAAGGTATGGTGGTTATGTTACCCAGTTGGATTCTTTCTCTTCCACAAACATGATATAGGGTAAATGTAGTTGAAAACCTTCTTTCCGGTCCAAAAATGACGATATGTACTAGTGTTAATATTAGGGATACAAAATTTGACCACTAAGTTCAGGAAAAGAGCCTTCGTTGAAATCGTTTGGTGAATGAAAATGGGTAGTTTTGGAATCTAAATCAACAATCACCGGACGTTATCCATGCCCAGTCGTTCACCCCGTATCAAATATCATCTGACACTGATAGAAACCATCACATTCATTCTCATTGACATATTGTTTACTTTTGTTCTATACATTCCACATAAAATGCACACATCAATGTCTTAATGAACACACTTTCTGCATTACCCCTGACCATCAATATCCTCAACCAACCACAATCGACACCACCACCACCACCAAAACAACAACCAACCAGAGCAAAGAAGAAAAATTCTTCGCGATTACCATGCGAGGATCAATGCCCTGGAAGAGGAGAAGTTTGACCTAGAATATGTTGTAAAGAGGAAAGATTTCGAGGTACCGTACGAGTAAACTTGCAGAAATGCAACAGACCCAAATCTACCACTGTCTCTCAAGCCATCTCTTTCTCTTACTGTCTCTCTGTCTCTTTTTCTTAATTCTGTCTCTTCGGCTGTATCTCAACTAGTTGTCTGTTTCTGATAAAAACAAACAAAATCTCCGAGTTTATACCCCAAAACAAGAATTTATGCAACAACTCTTTTCTAACGAATATCTTCTCTACAACAAACAACAATCCGTCGAAATTGCAATCTGTCATTGGTGTCTCTCTCTTTAAGCTATCTGGTTCCGACAATCAATTTCGTCGTGTGTCAAATTAAACAACACTTTCAAATTTGAATAACAACTCTACTTCGAAGCCAACGCTTTCTCTCAAACATCGATCTCGGTTGTTCTACTATTGTTTTTGTACCCTTCAAACAAATGCTAACGCCTAACCAAACATGTACCCCTCGAGGGAGTTTAGTTGTTAAATTTGTTTATTGTTATTTTTTACGTAAATATTTCCATTTTTGATGTTTATGTTTGTATTTTGTCATAAGTTAACAGAAAATTCCGTCTCAGTAAGAATGTTTTACTCTTGCAAGTCCATCGTCGTTTGTCAATGATCAGCCACATTGAACGAAAAAAATCAAACACTGAAACGAAAACACCCTTCGTTTCTGTATGTATTTTGGGTTTTGTAGTTGTTGTGTTCGATGTCGTTACTAATTTTCGATTTGTCTATAGGGAAACAATGAATAAGCTGTCTCCACCCTTAATCCGAACAAAAAAAATAAAACGAATATGATCAAACAACCAGCCGTCAAATGGTCTCGAAAATCAATAACCATTTTTGTGTAACTGATTGTCAAAATTTCTCCCCTATACTCTATTTTGTAGCGAGTTTGAAACACATATGCAAAGAATACCACAAAAGAATTTGTACCCTGGAAAGCGAAAAGATAGATTATGAGTATGAGGTTGCTAGGAAGGATCTTGAGGCAAGAATTTGAAACATTCTAGCTTGGAACGCATTGATTTTTTTTTGTATAATTTTCTTTTGACCCGTGCTCAGCTGCATCGAAGCAATATTGTTAAAAAACTTGGCATAGTAACGCCTTCTAAGCTAAATTCTAAGCAAAAAAAAACAATCCAAGAATAATTAAAAACTTTGTTCCGAGTTTTAGCTGCCTGGTGCCGTCTCATTTTTATTTTTTCATTAGAAGAAACAATAGTTAGCATTAAAACGAGATTCAACCCAATTGTTTTACCGCTGCCGCCGCCGCCGCTTCCCACATAAATAATGATACTTCTACTTTCGATTTCTCTATGCTAAACGAAACCAAAAGATATCTTCCCAAAGAGTGCATCGCCCCGCGCACACATCCTGTGAATAGAAATTTGCCCTTTTCTGTCGCCTATATCTCTTTCTTTCTCTTTTTGTAAGTGGATCGCTTCATTAACTACTCTCTCAACTCTGTCTCATTATGTCTCGCGCTGTTTAAAAAAAGTACTTGAACTTTATTTTTGTCTCTCTGCCAAGCCAGGCCACGCCAAAGACTTGCCAACTCCATACTAAGGGTTGTGATGTGATCCGAAAGCATTTAAAACGGATCAAAACAGATGTGTTTGTACTAAGGTTTTGATTTGGTTGCTGTGATCTGGAAAGTTGAGATTTTAGAAGCGAAACGCGTCATAACCTTTGTCCGCGATCCTACTGCCAAAAACAATCCAAACGCAAGCATATTTGAAAAAAAACCCAACGCACACACACAGCAATGTACACGAACACACTATCACCTTTTTTAGCCAACTAGGAACGTCATTTGGATGGAAAAGTTTTGTATTGTTTACATCCCGTTGATCCAACTACTGCCCAAAAGGGGGAGATGTAGGGCCACTATAGAGTGTCAAGGCGTTAGGTGTTTTATTTGAGAGTGTAGACACTGAAACATACATCAAGAACATTACCTGGATGATTTGTATGTGAAATTTGCTCCAAACATTTGTATAGGCTGCTAAGAATTTGTTTTGTATAGGGATAATCATAAAATCTAAGATACAGGAATTCGGATCTTTAACACTAAACGTACCGGAGGCGGTCAAATGACGGTTTTTGAACTTTAAACGATGATTACGCCTTATATAATTGTTTTTTCGCAAATTTAACGACAGGACTATTTTTGTTTTTGAAATGCAAGTATTTTTGCGTTTTTAAATTTTTTTTAAGTGTTACGGTTTTTGAATAACGTATGTGGTATACCTATTCATACCGCGAGCGGTCAAATGACGGCAAACACCGTTTTCGCTAAAACTCCCTTGTTTCTCAACCGATTTCTACCTAGTTTATTGTTTTGAAAAGCTTATAATTCGACACAAATATGTTTCTCAGATAATTTTCAGCTACAATCAATAACTTTAAAGTTATTTACAGTACAAGAAAAAAATTATGAAAAAACATGCTTCAGGAAAAAGGTTGTAAATCAGTTATTAAGTGCTCGAAAAAAATTTCATTAAGTGCCTGAGAAAGCTGAAGTTAGAAGCTATATGTTGCACATATGGCAAATTTTTTTAAAAATTTTCTAAGATCATGGCCACAAAAAATGTAAAAAAGTTGTGTAAAACCCGTACTTTTCAATCAATCAACCGCCAAAGCTGTTCCTGTTACAGTAGAAAATTTTGAAAAAGTGAATTGAAAAGTAGACGTAATTTGTCACATTTTGGCATCTTTAGATTTTTTAAAATACGAAGTACATAATTTATGACGACTTTTCAAATGTAGCTGTTTTTCGAACTTTTTATCAATCTGCATTTTCTAAGACAATTCCTACACCTAAGCTCAGCTTTGCACTGGATTTTGAGTACGTTAACATAAGGTTTAGGCAATAAAACTATATGCAAAAGAAAGCTTATTTCATACCGGTTCTAGTGGTGTAACTGCATTGGCGGTGCAATGCTTGGCAAAAATATGATAAATAAAACAGTGAACTAGTTTCTGAATTTTGAGAAGTCAGCACAAATTCTTGCTTGGCAGACGGGCGCAGTGGGTGGTAATATCTCAAAGCTATTTTGCACACGAAGACGGATGAAAGGAAACGAAAAAAACAAACGAGCATTCGCTCAAATTTTCTGGTTTTACTTTCAGAAATATATTTATTATATTTTTGTAAAGCATTGCACCGCCAATGCAGTTACATCACTAGAACCGGCATGAAATTTGCTTTCTTTTGCATATAGTTTTATTGCCTAAACTATACGTTAACGTATTCAAAATCCAGTGCAAAGCTGAATTTGGGTGTAGGGATTGTCTCAGAAAATCCAGATTCATAAAAAGTTCGCAAAACAACTACCTTTGAAAAGCCGTCAAAAATTATGTATTTAGTATTTTAAAAATCTAAAGATGCCAAAATGTGACAAATTACGTCTACTTTTCAATTCACTTTTTCAAAAATTTCTACTGTAACAGGAACAGCTTTGGCGGTTGATTGATTGAAAAGTACGGGTTTTACACAACTTTTGTACATTTTTTGTGGCCATGATCTTAGAAAATTTTTAAAAATTTTTTCCATATGTGCAACATATAGCTTCTAACTTCAGTTTTCTCAGGCACTAAGTGGAATTTTTTTCAAGCACTTAATAACTGATTTACAACCTTTGTTCTGAAGCATGTTTTTTCATAAATTTTTTTTTGTACTGTAAATAACTTTAAAGTTATTGATTGTAGTTAAAAATTGTCTGAGAAACATATTTGAGTCGAATTATAAGCTTTTCAAAACTTTAAATTTGGTT